>NW_015170454.1:0-27585 GCF_001447785.1 Gekko japonicus
GCTGTTCAATGGTTGCAGCAGGTAAGGACAGCCACTGGAGGACTATCTCTGTGCCCTGCCTCTGCTGTTGCGGCTGGGCTCTACGCACAACACATTTGGGTACAACAGCAGTTCTCTGTTGGACTACACCTCAAAAGGTACATCCTGGCTCTTGCAGGTCGGTCATGAGGTGGGGGGGCACATCTGGATTTGCCTCTTCATTATGTACGTTCCAAGCAGCTACCACAGTTCCCTCTGCAGTGCTTTTATACAAACACAAAAATACAATGTGAGCTCGTCTTAACGCTAGATCCTTGTTACTTTGTTTTGGAGAAATAGCACGAAGTTATTTTGCAAACATTTCCTCACCCCCCCACCCCCCAAAAGTACAGCAGGTTCAGAATTGGACCCCTTTCAAAAGGGTAGGAACTCTTGTCCTACATGAATCAGAAATCAATTACAATTCACCCAGAAAGGAGGAAATCAAAGCATATATTCCCCCCCACACACATATAAAGAAAAGCAGAAACATTCATTCTCACGCTATCCGGGAGAACAGGTTTATCCAAGGCCAAGACTGAACTGGCAAAGGGACCTAGAGAGGCAGGGGCTTCCCAAGACAATGCTCTTGACCGGAGAGAACACAACAGCAGCAGCACCCGCTGAACTCACATACAGCAGACGACACCTCTTAGAAACCAGGGTCTGTCCCCCTCCCCACCTCCAAGTCCAGCCTCTGCTCAAGCTGCTAACTGCACAGCACCGGACAAAGCCTGATCTCATCAGATCTCGGAAGCTAAGCAGGGCTGACCCCTGGCTAGTACTTGGAAGGGAAATCTTGAAAGAATACCTGGCCGGGAGGCAAAGGCAGACAATCAAGCCACCTCTCTGAAAAACCATCCTAGCCCCACTAGGGGTCCCCAGAAGAAGAAGAGAGGAGAGATTGGATTTATACCCCGCCCTTCACTTGGAGTCTCAGAGCGGCTTACAAACTCCTTTCCCTTCCCCCTCCCCACAACAGACACCCTGTGAGGTGGGTGGGGCTGAGAGAACTCTGACACAAACTGCTCTTTTTCAAGGACAGCTGTGCCAGAGCTTGTGACTGACCCAAGGTCACATCAGCAGGTGCAAGTGGAGGAGTGGGGAATCAAACCCGGTTCTCCCAGATTAGCCATCCTAGCCCCACTAGGGGTCCCCAGACGTCACCATGATTTCCAGGCTTACAAACACACACAATCCCCCCCCCCAACTAAATAGCTGTAAGACTGCCACTTTGATCTGGCTGCAGATGGAAATGCTAACAAGCTCATTGCAGTGAATAATGCCATCTCTGCAGCAACTGGTTCCAATTATATTTGTGTCTTCCTCTTGGGATGAAAGGGCAGTGGTGCTGACAGGGCAAAAGCTCCATCAACTGCAGTTCACTCACTGTCAAGGAATGTGACAAGAGCCGAAGGCAGCAGAAACAATTAAGCAGCCAAGTACACACACCCCTTTGTCATGAACAGTGTTCCCTCTAAGCTGAGTTAGTGTGAGCTAGCTCATAGTTTTTTAGCCTCCAGCTCACCCATTTTTGCCTCAGCTCAGGAAGGAGGGCTCCAGGGAAAACTGATTTATGCAGCTGCCAAATCACTTGCTTACAATTTGAATGCCGGTAGTTCACCAAGCTGAATTTTTGCTCACAAGACTCCACCGCTTAGAGGGAATATTGGTCATGAACCGAACAGCTATTTTGTTTCCTGGGACAGAGAATCCTGTTTTCCTTCTGCTTTGTAGGGCACACGTGGCTTCCTTAAACAGCTCAAGGGGGTGAGAGTCTAAGCCTTCCTTTTAGCATGATGAAGTACCCCACTGCTTCACATCGGAGACTGTAATAATGGTTAGAAGAAGAGAGAAGAGATTGGATTTATACCCCGCCCTTCACTACCCAAAGGTGTCTCAGAGCGGCTTACGGACTCCTTTCCCTTTCCCTCCCCACAACAGACACCCTGTCGGGTAGGAGGGACTTTTTTAAGAACAGCACTGAGAGAACTATGGCTTGCCCAAGGTCATCCAGCAGGTGCAAGTGAAGGAGTGGGGAATAAAACCTGGTTCTCCCAGATTAGAGTCCGCGCACTAAAACACGACACCAAACTGGCTCAAGAGGCAAGAGGGAGAGCAGCTCTGAGGAGCCAGAACCACCAGATAGCCGGATCCTGGCTGCTTCCAGTTTTCTTCAGACAGGGCAACTGGAAGCATTTGGGAAAAGGAGGGAAGGGGACCCAGAGCAGAGACCGGACCCAGATACAGTGCAGGACATCCACATCCACCCGGAAATCCTTGAAGGGAGCAAAACTCTTCCCCATTTATATGTCTGTGGCATCAATTTTGTTCAACAAATGCATTCATGGAGACTAGCAGGCCAACGTGGGACCTTGCAGGAGGCTGCAGAAAGCCACTTGCAGGGCTGTGGGACTCTACGGCCACGATCCTTCCACGTGGGATGGACAAGGGCACAGCCATGGTTGCCAACCTCCGGGCAGGGCCTGGAGATCCCCCCCGGGTGAGAGAGCTCAGTTCCCCCGGGGAAAACGGCCGCCGGGGAAGGCGGGTCTGCAGGCATTGTGCCCCGAGGAGCCCCTTCCCCTCCACAGATCCTGCCACGCTCCCAGGCTCCTTACCCAAAATCTCCCGCCCAGAGTGGGCAACCCCAGGCACCACGAAGGTTGCCAGATCCCGGCTGGGAAGTGCCCGGGGACTTGGGGGTGGCGGAAGGACCTCCGTGGGATATAGCCCCCATAGGGCCCCACCCTCCAGGGAACTACCTGCCCCTGAGACATCGGCTGTCATTCTGGGAGAGCTCCTGAAAGCTGGCTGTCTTGGCTGTCCCACATGCAAATAAGATGAGTTGGATGGCAAGAGGGAGTCACTCAATAGCGGGAGACAGCTCAGCACAAACGCTTTCAGAGTCAGCAGCAGAGCAGATCCAAAGCTGTTTGGGTGCAAGCTTGAAAGCATGCAGAAGTTCTGATCTATACCCTTGAGGGGCACCGGCCATAACTGAAGCTGTTCCATCCGGTGCCAACCCTTTATAACTGGGATGCTCTGAAGCAGTACGGCTGAGAGGCTATAGATTTTCCTGCAAACAGAGAGCCTGTTTACTTCAGAGCTTCCGCAGGCTATTCCAGCTGTACAGAGAGACTTTGGCTCCAGGACTTTCAATAAAGAGCCCCACACCTCCCACAGAGAAATGGTTTAAGCAGCAAGACTTGTTTTAAATCTAATTTTATTGATTTTGCTTCTTTTGGGCCTTGAACAGAACTAGTGTTACAGCTGCAGTACCCACAAGCCCAAGAGTCATGGCAATGATCAAGATGGCTGTTACCCAGAGGCCTTCACTCTGCTTCTGTTGACCTGCGGAAGAAAGGACAAGATTTACACCAGCCTACCAGTAAAGGTAAAGATAAAGGTTTCCCTTGCTCGAAAGCCAGTTGACTCTGATTCTAGGGGGTGGTGCTCATCTGTTTTCAAGCCGAAGATCCAGTGCTGTCCGAAGACGTTACCATGGTCATGTGGCCAGCATGAATAAACGCTGAGGCACAACGAATGCTGTTACCCTCCCACTGAACTGGTACCTATTTATCTACTTGCAATCTACTTGCAGTTTCTAGAGCCAGTTTGGTGTAGTGGTTAAGTGTGCGGACTCTAATCTGGGAGAACCGGGTTTGATTCCCCACTCCACTTGCACCTGCTGGATGACCTTGGGCAAGCCATAGTTCTGGTAAGAGCTGTCCTTGAAAAAGAGCAGTTTCTGTCAGAGCTCTCTCAGCCCCACCTACCTCACAGGGTGTCTGTTGTGGGGAGGGGAAGGGAAAGGAGTTCGTAAGCTGCTCTGAGACTCCTCCTCATCTCAAACTGCTAGGCTGGCAGGAGCTGGGGCCAGAGATGGGAGCTCACTCTGCTATGTGACACTCGGGTCTTGAACTGCCGAGCTACAGACCTTCAGGTCTGCAGCTTAGCATTTTAACCTCTGAGTCACCGTGGCCTGAGTATACCATTACCTCCCCCCCAAAGTTTGACCCCACTACTTAGTTCTGACCAGCAGAAACTATGTTTATTCATCTCACTTTTACCCCTTCTTTCCTTCACGAGGTCCATGGTGGGGTGTGTGGTTTCTGCCTCATTTTCTTACGACTACCCTACAAATTAAATCAGGCCAGGGAAAACTGGCCCAAGATCACTGTATGAGCTGAGACTTGAACCTGATGTGTGGTCCTACTCAGATTCTCTAGTCTCTGCCCTGCTTGCCCTAGGAGGTTAAGCCAAGCCTGTGGCCCAAGTTCACTTTTGGCTGATGGAACCCCATTACCTGGTCAGCTAACAAAATAATTGGAGTTGCCAACCTGAAGTGTTGCACCTATGCAACAATGTACAACTTATGCAGATCTTCCAAGCCCTTTGACTTCATCTGACGCTCTAGTCCTCAGAGCCAGAGTCAGGGCCAAGGGGAGCAACGTCCGCAATGACAGGACTTGCCAGCAGGCTGTTGAGCGGTGGGGGCTCGAGCCGTCACCTCCTTTGCCACCATTACGAGTCCACTGGTGATCTAGTCAGTCAGCACAGACACAGGAGACTCCAAGTTCCTGAACATGCTTGTGTTTGTTTGCACTATTAATGCAACCACATATCTGAGCATGAACTATAAGCTTTGAAGCCAATGCTCGTAATTCACGGGTCTTCATCCCAAAACGTGTTCCTTGCCAGCTTCACTGGGTGCGCCTGACTCTAGGTTTCACAGCAAACAAGACTAGTCCACCTCATCGCTTGCCTTTGAACTGGTCAGTTATCTAGTATATGTCATGCAGGCAGCCTTGACCCAGTATCCATAAACCCATCCATCAGGCCTGTAGCTACAGTGGGGCCCCTTGGGGCCCTGCCCCCCGACTTAGTGCCAGGGCCCCCTGACTGACTGCCAGGAGGCTGCCCGCTGCCCCCTCCCCCAAAGTGCTCGACAGGCAGGGAGCGCACAGAAGGAGCCCAGGAAGCCGAAGCGAGCACACCTTCCCTGGGATGCTCTGCCACAGCCAGAACTCCAGCCCGGACTGGCTGCTGCTCCCCATGGAGAGCTTGGAGCACTCCTGCCGCCGAGGGCCCTTGCAGAGTGGTGCAGGGAGGGAGCGCCGGGCTCCCTTTGTCTCTACCTGGGGCTTTGATTCAGTTAGCCAGTGCCCCCAGCTAAAAAATTCCTGACTACAGGCCTGCCATCCGTACCACCAAGCTCAATTACCTCTGATCAAAGGCTGCTTTTCTGGTACCAGAAGGACCGGACGAGGGAGGGTCACTGTTGTTGAATTCTTCCCTTCGGCCAAGTCTGCAAAACAGAAGATGACCTCAGTTGGCATTTAATGGAATAGATTAAGGACCATGGAAAGTGCCAAATTCTAGCGTCTACCTTCAAGGCCATTCTACTTTGCATTCAAACTGAGGATACCCACCAGTAGCAGCTTCTGCTTAGCACGTCCAGATGGCCGTAAGCCGTCCAAGGCTGGTTCCCAAAAGACCACGGGCCATTAACAGCGGTGGATCTCAGCTAAAGAGGATGACTGACCGAGTGCCACCACCAACCCTCCCTCTAAGCTGTGGAGTCCTGTGTGCAAAAATCCTACTTTGTGAGCTACCAGCATTAAAGTTGTGAGGGAGCGATTTGGCTGCTGCCTAAATTAGTTGGCTCTGGAGCCATCCTTCCTGAGTTGAGACAAAAATGTGTGAGCTGGAAACTAAAAAAACTGTGAGCTGGCTCACACTGACTCAACTTAGAGGGGAGCCCCGGCTGCAACCAGTCCTGGCTCTCTGGGGAGCTTCTCAGTTTCTATTCATAGCGTTAAACAACACTTAGGCGGCACTTAGAAGCTCCGAATCCAAGATAATGCACTTTCTGTATCTAGGCTTACTGCACAATCCCGTCCATGTCTACTATATGTTCAGCGGGGGTCTCCTCCCAGGGAAGTGTGCATCAGATAGCAGTTACCTCTTCTGCTTCTGGAAGGAGGACACCTTGTTGAGCAGAGAGGGGAATCTGGGCCCAGTCTGTCACAGAGGAGGGCACTGCAGTGGAAATAGACCTGGGGAGAAATAATTTGTTCAGTATTTCTTGTATTATCCCAGGTCTCCTGCCCAGCTTTCCCTTGCTGGAACCACGGGAGTACAGCTGCAGACCAGCCGTCTCGTTAAAAGTCTTGCTGAACAGCCCAAGATGGTAAAACCATAGCAAAGGGTACAATATCTCAGTAGCTGGGTAGACTGGACATTAAGGCTACCAGGAATAGGGGGGGGCACCTACCCCTACAGGGCCATCCCACCCCCAAGCGAGGAACGGTCCTCATCCCGTTCAGAAAGATCCTTGAAGCCACCTCCGTGGCCAGCCAGTTGCCCTTGTAGCAGCTGTGGTGGTGAGTAGCCAGCGCTGCGAAGGATCCAGCTGCCTGGGCCCCATGTAGGGCAACTGAGCAGCAAGCAGACTGCCTTAAAAAAAATTCCCTCCTCCGTGGAGGGGGGGTGGCGTGGTGTGGCGTGGCCCCTCCCAGGGCTCTTTCTGTTTCCCAGTCTGCCCCGGCTCGGTGGGGGCCTGAAGGTCTCCCAAGAAGGAGAAGTGAGTTCCAAGGACCTTCAAGCAATGAAGTGGTGAAGAAACGTCCCCCAGCTGAAGAGAGGCATAATGTGCTGGAGGGAAACGGTGGCCTGGCTCGCTTTCACAGTGCTGAGCTTGCATATTTGTTCTCCGTACAAAGAGACACTTTTGAGTGTCTAGTACCTTTCCATGCAGCTCCACAGCCAGAAATTTTGCGTTCGTGGGGTATGGGGAAATTTTGTGGGGCAGCAGGGGAGAGGGAAGGAGAGGGGCGGCCACATGCCTTTCCCTTTAGATTTTTTTTTTCAAGCGGGGGCTGCCTGCGCATGAACTCCAAGCGGTGAAATTGCCGCTCAGAGTTCAGGGAAGGCGTGCAGCTGCCCCTCTCCCTCCCTTGCTGCAAGATTTAAAGGGTCTCCAGCTGATCGGCATGCCATGTGCTCCTGCTGGTCTGCTGGAGGGCCCTTTTACTGTCACAGGAGGACAGGGAGCGGGGAGGAGAGGAGGGAGGGGGAGCAGGGGAGCAGCTGTTGTGGGGCGTGCCTCACATTTGAGGGGGCGGAGCCCCAAAATGCCCTACTGTCTCTACGGGGGCCTGCTTCCATGCCAAGAAGAGTAGATCTTATGTGGACACTCTGGGGACAGCACAAGTGTTACAGGAGTCACCTTACACAGGGTCTGGCTAGCTCTGTTCCAGCTACTAGCAGTTCTCACCGGAGGTGCAGAAGATTGAACCTGGGACTTTTGTGCATGCACACTTTTACTCAGCTATAGCCCTGTACCAAACCCTGTATTTCAAGGGATGGATCCACTATTGATAATGCACCACTGTATCCATTGTAATCCTGCCCTGAGAGGAAAACCCTGGAAGCTAGTGATCAGAATTCCACCACAGCCTACAATGTGCACATTCTACCAGGGAAGTGGGGGAGTGGGAAATGCACCTAATGTGCCACGACAAACGTGTTCTACTCACCAGGCTGGGGAGAGCTTTGCCACCTGAAACAAAGGCAAAAGCTTTCACTTCAAACCTCTGGCGAAAGTTGGGATATGCAACCCCACGGCTCACGGGATGGAACACCGTTTTGTAGGCATCAAGCTCATAATCGCAGCTACAAAAAAAATAAAATAGAAAAGCAAGTAGTACCTCTGAGACTTCAGTACTTCCGAGACTTCATTTAGAGGTCCCCCTTAAGCCCCTGTAGGTTGTGCCTCAAGACTGGAAGCCAAGCTATTTCAGAAAGCCCTTTAGGAGTGGCAGGAAACTTGACTTCCGGTTTAAGCGTTTCGCCACTCGGACGCATCTGATGGGGATACGCTGAGACCCGGCTGATGGGAGGGGTCCGAGTTCGTCCCGGATCTCCCCGGGGTCTCTGTAGGAGACCCTCAGCCTGGGGAGCTGAGGAGAGCCTCTTCCAAGGCGACGGCCAAGGAATTGAGGCTCCCCTTATCCCCGAAAGGTATTGTCGCCACGGAGCGGGGCGCAGCCGGCTTCTCTTCCCCTGCTGGCTCGACGTCTGCCGTGCGTGGCCCCCGCCCTCCATTCAAACTGCCCAATTGGGGGCCACCCGGGCAGCTGGGGCGACGGGGCACGTGCCCACAGAGAGGGCTCTGAGTGCCACCTCTGGCATGTGTGCCATAGGTTCGCCACCACAGACCTAGGCTGATCCTGTGCTGACTAGGTGGCTTGTAGGCCCTTTTCCAACTCTGTGATTCTCTGATTCCCAAGGGACGGGGGGTGAAATGAAGAACTATCATGGGTTCAGCCTGGCAGGGTGCAGTCTGCATTTTCAAGGCCTTGAAGGATAAAGAATACTGGATAAGGATAAGGTCAGGAGCTGCATTCTGGTTTCAAAGTTTGTCTCTGGGGCTTTTCTCCTAATAGCCTCGCTCAGTCATAGTCAGTGGACTTGGCACGTCTGTGTGCAGCGTTCCCAACAAGTATGAGTGGCGGTGGGGGTCACATGAGAAAAGCGATGGGGGATTTGGACCCTGTTGAGTCGGTGGCTGAACCTTCTCCTGAGCTATTAAGCGCAGACTTGTCTGTCTAGCCCCCTACTCTTGTTTCAGTTTCTTGGTCACACTAGAGAATTCCGGTTACTGGCTCCTTCTGAAACACCCACCAATGCAGGAGTTGTAAGAGCTGGTTTACAGCCTACCACCATGGCGGGCTCTCACGCTCCCTCCTCCTTCTGTGGCGGCGCTGCTGGTGGCTCCTCGCTGGGTTGGAGCAGGCCCAGTGTTGGATCCCCAAGCATCGAGAATAAATCCACGTTTTCAAGAAAAGCAAAATTTATTTCAAAGCGTTGAAGACATACTCAAACACGTTCTTTGTTAGAACTGGGGATACACAGTTAGGTCAAGCATAATAAAGGAAATTCAAACAGATACAGATCCAATGAATAGCATTCCCGCTGGCGGGCTAATGAAACGGTTGCGCGCCCAGTCCATGGGAACCAGGCAGAACATCAGACAAAACACAGGTGCAGGACTCATGAGAAAAGCAATAGGCAAGCATTACAGCATCTTCTCCCCCACACAACCTCCAGCAGTTATCTTGTGCATTCCAACGCAGGAGCAGGATGATAGCCCTGGCACGCCCACAAGACCCATGGGCTCCTCCAGGGTGCCAGGGCTGTCCCTGGTGTTGGTGGTGCTCCCCTCCCCCCTCGGTTGCATCCGGGGCTGGCTTAGGAGTCCCAGCAACTAAATCGAAGTTAATTTAATCAACTTTGATTGGCTGGTGGGCCCCCCTGGCCCCCTCCCCCAAAACTCCTTAGCTGCAGGGCTGCAGCCCACCCATACTGCTACCCAGAAGTGTATCCCCCCATCCAGTACGCGTGTTCCTCATTTTTGTTACCCAGATGTAGAACTCAGCACATCCTTGTTAATCAAGCCTGATGAGACTAATTTCTGGGGAAAGCAAGACTCAATTCTAATGGGTAGGTTAGATGCCCGGGACTATCCGAGGTCTCACTGCCAGTTCTCTAGTTCTTCTATGCAAAGACCATGACCTTAACATAGCATCACTATAACCCTTTCAAGCTGAATCCTATTCAGAGAAACATGTAGCGATGGGTAGTGTTTGGAAACAGACCCCAGGGTACAAAGAAGGGGCAGTAGGCCTCTACGCACGCATGTATTTATATTTACATCGCACTTTTCTCCCCAGCTGGGACTCAAAAGCTGCTTTTAGAACATCATTTTCCTCACCTCCATTTGCTCACAACCACCCTGTGAGGTAGGCCAGCCTGAGGTACAGGACCAAGGTCCCCCAGCGAACTTCAAGCCTGGGTCACCCAGGGTCCTTGCCCGCCCCTCTGCCCACTGCACCACCCTGTCTCCTGTCTCCCGTGGCGTGATGAAATCATTCAAGGTGGCCACTGGTGCGGTTTATGACCTTATGATGCAAGCCATTGCTCCAGAGTTGCATTTTTCCTACCTCCCCCTGACTTCAAAAATGTGCCAATAAGGCTTGTATTTCCCCTTCTTACCCATCCACCACAATGTTCCAGCGTGGGAGGGAGGTAGGATCTGGAGACAGTGTTGCCCAGCAGTCATCAAGCACCAGGTGGATGTTGGGATCGTCGCGGTTAAGGACTTGGACCTCCAAGAAGATGGGCTGCCGCAAATACTTTACAACTGGATGCCGACTGTCACTGTAAGGCTGGTGGTAGGAGTTATCTGCATACACAGCGGACGTGTTTAAGCCACCGCCTTCTCCCGGATTGCCCAGCTCCCACCACTGCCAGTTCTCTGCCCAAGCCCTGACTGCCAGTGACCTGAGAAACGCTGCCACTGAAAGCCCTGGCTTCCCTCGAAGCTCAGCGGCCTCCAAACTCCTTAGCTGCAGGGCTGCAGCCCACCCATACTGCTACCCAGAAGTGTATCCCCCCATCCAGTACGCGTGTTCCTCATTTTTGTTACCCAGATGTACAACTCAGCACATCCTTGTTAATCAAGCCTGATGAGACTAATTTCTGGGGAAAGCAAGACTCAATTCTAATGGGTAGGTTAGATGCCCGGGACTATCCGAGGTCTCACTGCCAGTTCTCTAGTTCTTCTATGCAAAGACCATGACCTTAACATAGCATCACTATAACCCTTTCAAGCTGAATCCTATTCAGAGAAACATGTAGCGATGGGTAGTGTTTGGAAACAGACCCCAGGGTACAAAGAAGGGGCAGTAGGCCTCTACGCACGCATGTATTTATATTTACATCACACTTTTCTCCCCAGCTGGGACTCAAAAGCTGCTTTTAGAACATCATTTTCCTCACCTCCATTTGCTCACAACCACCCTGTGAGGTAGGCCAGCCTGAGGTACAGGACCAAGGTCCCCCAGCGAACTTCAAGCCTGGGTCACCCAGGGTCCTTGCCCGCCCCTCTGCCCACTGCACCACCCTGTCTCCTGTCTCCCGTGGCGTGATGAAATCATTCAAGGTGGCCACTGGTGCGGTTTATGACCTTATGATGCAAGCCATTGCTCCAGAGTTGCATTTTTCCTACCTCCCCCTGACTTCAAAAATGTGCCAATAAGGCTTGTATTTCCCCTTCTTACCCATCCACCACAATGTTCCAGCGTGGGAGGGAGGTAGGATCTGGAGACAGTGTTGCCCAGCAGTCATCAAGCACCAGGTGGATGTTGGGATCGTCGCGGTTAAGGACTTGGACCTCCAAGAAGATGGGCTGCCGCAGATACTTTACAACTGGATGCCGACTGTCACTGTAAGGCTGGTGGTAGGAGTTATCTGCATACACAGCGGACGTGTTTAAGCCACCGCCTTCTCCCGGATTGCCCAGCTCCACCACGGCCAGTTCTCTGCCCAAGCCCTGACTGCCGGTGACCTGAGAAACGCTGCCACTGAAAGCCCTGGCTTCCCTCGAAGCTCAGCGGCCTCCTGCCTTGCTGCCCTAGGAGACAGCGAGGCCACATGTTTCCCAATCAGGCTTTTTAAAAGAGGGGTCTCCATTTTTAGAGACTTCTACGGCTCACTCTGGGTCACCCAGGGTCCTTGCCCGCCACTCTGCCCACTGCACCACCCTGTCTCCCGTGGCGTGATGAAATTATTCGAGGTGGCCACTGGTGCGGTTTATGACCTTATGATGCAAGCCATTGCTCCAGAGTTGCATTTTTCCTACCTCCCCCTGACTTCAAAAATGTGCCAATAAGGCTTGTATTTCCCCTTCTTACCCATCCACCACAATGTTCCAGCGTGGGAGGGAGGTAGGATCTGGAGACAGTGTTGCCCAGCAGTCATCAAGCACCAGGTGGATGTTGGGATCGTCGCGGTTAAGGACTTGGACCTCCAAGAAGATGGGCTGCCGCAGATACTTTACAACTGGATGCCGACTGTCACTGTAAGGCTGGTGGTAGGAGTTATCTGCATACACAGCGGACGTGTTTAAGCCACCGCCTTCTCCCGGATTGCCCAGCTCCACCACGGCCAGTTCTCTGCCCAAGCCCTGACTGCCGGTGACCTGAGAAACGCTGCCACTGAAAGCCCTGGCTTCCCTTGAAGCTCAGCGGCCTCCTCTGCCTTGCTGCCCTAGGAGACACCAAGGCCACACATTTCCCACCCAGGCTTTTTAAAAGAGGGCTCTCCATTTTTAGAGACTTCTACGGCTCACTTCTAGCCCAAGGACCATTTCATGAGTAACATTTAAGTTGCTGGACATTGTGCTGTTTTCTATGTCCATGGCTTATTTTATTGTTGTTTTTACTTTGAAGCACTTGAACCCAAGTGGATCGCCCAACATATAACTTGCCAATGCGATATCCCCTCTGCATAGAGGGTTTTCCAGGCTATAGAATCATAGAGTTGGAAGGGACCTCCAGGGTCATCTAGTCTGACTCCCTGCACGATGCAGGAAATTCACAAACAAATTCACAAACACCTACCCCCTCCCACACCTGCAGTGACCGCTGTTCCACGCCCAGAAGATTCCAAAAAAACTTCCAGGATCCCTGGCCAAACCGGCCTGGAGAAAAACTGCTTCCATCCTGACCCCAAAGTGGATGCGGGGCTGGGGGGCTGTAACATCATTTGTGCTGTTGGTGTCCCTCCTGGGGAAACCTTGAAGTGTTATAGGGTAGCTTTAGGAATTGCTGGGAACTCATGGTGTTACCTAGCGATGCCAACCTCCAGGTGGGACCTGGGCATCCCCTGGAATTACAGCTCATCTCCAGACTACAGAGATCAGGTCCCCTGGAGAAAATGGAGACTTTGGAGGGTGGGCTCTACGGTGCTGAGCCACCCCACTGAGGTCCCTGCCCTCCCCAGGCTCCACCCCCAGATCTCCAGGATCTGGCAACCCTACCCCCCCACTGGTGGCCAGGGGAACCTGGCAACCGAGAGTGATTCCTAGAACAACCCTCTAGCTTTAACGTAGTGTGATTCCTAGAGCAACCCTATATCACTTCTGGGTTTTCCCCAGAATGGACAGAGCAGCACAGACAATGCCAGTGGGATTCTAAATTCTTCTCCCGCTGCCACTCAAAGCTTGCCTAAGCAAGCTGGGGAGAACCTCCTCTTCTAATTAAACATTAGAGCCCTGTGCCTCTCAGGAAACCTCACCTGGGTAGAGGAGGAGGATCAAGGAGAGAGGGCCTTGGTCTATGACCAACTCTGGAGGAGGAAGGCTGATTATTTTGCCATTCAGTGAAGCATCGTCACTA
The DNA here is from genome assembly GCF_001447785.1 of Gekko japonicus. Taxonomy (NCBI): domain Eukaryota; kingdom Metazoa; phylum Chordata; class Lepidosauria; order Squamata; family Gekkonidae; genus Gekko; species Gekko japonicus. The sequence continues at coordinate 13,266 of NW_015170454.1, forward strand.
CTGTAGAAGCAGACCACGGTCAGCCTGAAAGACAAGACCTCAAGCATTAGGGTCACTTCAAGAGGCTCCATTCAGATTTAAAGCAGATGGACTGAACGCCACATCCCATGCTATTTTGAGAAACGTACAAGTCGTTCCCAGCTCACGAGCTCAATTCCTAGTTTAAGGAACACCCTGCAACCTCCCGTATTTCCACTTGGGGAACACTTTGACTCGGGAAGAATGTATACCCCTTTCCACTATTGAAAAGGTTTTCACAAAGGCCAGGATCAGCACTACAAGGCTAGGCTTCCCCCCGCCCCCAGGCCACTGCAAGCAGTTAGATGCACAGCTGTTCATACACAGAAGATCAGGAATAAAGTGCAGGCCCACACTTTATATAACACATAAATGGAATACAGAAGGCAGAATTGCTAATTCAATAGACCCTCAACTGCCAGATTTATGATCAGTTCTACTGGAATCATATACCTGAATTCACTGGAATCATTTACCTGAATTCACTGTCTCTAGATATCCTGCGTGGTGGAAGGTCCATTAACAGGGCACTCACTTCATTCTCATACACCATCTTATCACCGTCAAACTGAACACATGGGGAGAAAAGTTAGCTTCCAAATGGTTAGACGGAGTTACTTGTGACTACAGGGGTTGACAAAAGGACTCACCCTTTGCCTGGTCCCACAACCATTGAGGGGGACGTGAAACTGAACCGTGTCACCAGAAGGTGACCTGAAGACTGGCTTGCAGGTGGGATCTTTGAGCTGGACTGTATCCAGGTTCAGAGCAGGCTTCGTGCTGCTGCTAGATATTTCAAAATCCATGTGTCCATCTTCTGTGCAGGTGGCAGCTGTCACAAAGCAGAGAGAGCGGAATCACTACAGGAGAAAACTTTGTGCCAGTAGCTATAGATGTCCTTGGGTGAGTTTTCCGGTCCTCTCTGACTATTGGTTGGAAACATTGCTCTGAACTCTTTGAAGGAAGTGAAGGAGGGAAGAGTTGTCTGAGGTGTAGCGCCTTTCTGGTTAGTCACGACAAGGTAATTTCTTCTAGACCAGGGGTGGCCAGACTGTGGCTCAGGAGCTGCATGCAGCTCTTTCAGACATATTGTGCAGCTCCTAGCAGGGCGACTGAAATTTGCTTTCTTTGTCTTTCTCCATCTCTCTTTCTCTCTCTTTCCCCCCCTTCCTCCCTCCCTCCCCCATCTATTTGCTTTAAGAACATAAGAACACACGAGACGCCAATGTTGGATCAGGCCAAAGACCCATCCAGTCCAACACTCTGTATCACACGGTGGCCAGAAATACCAGGTGCCATCAGGAGGTCCCCCAGTGGGGCCAGGACATTAGAAGCCCTCCCACTCCCCCCTCTTGTGATTATCTAATTCCCTTTTGAAGCCATCCATGCTTGTAGCCGCCACCACTTCCTGTGGCAGTGAATTCCATGTGTGAATTCTTTCTTTCCACCTTTCTTTCTGTCTCCCTTTCTCTCTTCCTCCCTCCTCCCTCCCCCATTGATTTGATTTCTTTATTTCTCTCCCTCTCTTTCCACTTCTTTCATTTTTTTCTTTCCACCTCTCACACAAATAAATATCATTAGCAAACAAATACATACCGTTGGACAAACAAATATCATTAGCAATATCTGTTTTTACCCCTTTTTATTTGACAGTCTCATTTAAGGCCACTAAAAAGCAAATTTGCATTTTTTTTCAATTAAAACGTGTGTGATATTTGCTCATGTCTTGTGGCTGTCAAACAGCTGTCGTTTACTCTAAATGGCTCTTACGGTAAGCAAGTTTGGCCACCCCTGCTCTAGACACTGTTAAGCAGATCTGGTACCTTTTAAACCCACCTTGCTTAATTCCAGCCGTTTCAGAGGGCAGCCATGTTGGTCTGCAGCAGAACATCTGGATGCAAGTCCAGCACCACCTTAGAGACCAACGAGATTTACTGTTTGAGGAAGGGAGCTTTGACTCTCCAAAGCTTCTTGGTCTCTAAGGCGCTCCTGGACTTGGATCCAGCCGTTCGGTTAGCAGGTTGCTGCCTGCATTTCCAGCCCGGGACAGAATCCTATTTCAACTATAAGTATAGCCAGGGGTCATTTCGTAGAAAAAGAGCTAGGGGAACTCATTAGCATATGCCACCCCCCCTGACATCACCGGAAGTGTGTCATAAGGCCACACCCCCCGCCCCAACGGTCCCGGCCACTGCCGGCGGCCTTGCAGCTCCACTGCCGAGCCCCATGAGGGGTCCGGCGGTGGACCTGCAAGGCCAGCGGGAGTGCAAGGAAGCCCCGCGAAGGCCCTCCCTGGCCCCAGGCAGGCAGGGGTGGGGAGAGGCAGGGAGGAAGCAACTCACCCTCCCTCTTCTCCTGCCTCCTCCTGGCTGAATGAGGGCCGGAAGCGGGGCGGCCAGAAGCAGGGGGCGGGGCTTCGTCATGTGCCCCACCCCCCGTACCTCACCCGGGGGAACTGCGATCCCTCGCGATCCCCCCCGAAATGACCTCTGAGGATAGCCCTTTTCTAAAGCCATCTGCCATCTGCTATTCAGCAAAAAGTTCTTTGCGCACAAGCCTTTCAGGAAGACCAAAGTCTCCTTGGTTGAGTATACGCAGAAGTATGAAGAAGCTGCGGTGGCTCAAGTGGTTAAGACGCTGAACTGCAGGCTGTGGAAGGTCGGTAGTTCAGCAGTTCGAGACCCGAGTGTGCCGCATGATGGAGTGAGCTCCCATCTCTAGTTCCAGCTCCTGCCAACCTAGCAGTTCGAAAGGAAGAAATTGCAAGTAGATAAATAGGTACCACTTCGGTGGGAAGGTTACAGCGTTCCGCACACTTCCACAGCTGAGACCCCACTCCGGAGAGGTGGAATGCTGCAGACCACATAGCATAGGCTGTGTTCCTCCCTTACCCAGTGGTGCATTTGGCTCACAAGGACACTCTGGGTAGGTAGTCATGGTTGCCATTTCGCCATGGAAGCTGAAACTCAGTTGGAGGAAGGAAGCGTAAGACTGGAAGCTGGAACAGCCGTCATTTCTGTAGATCTGCAACGCACACAAAATTGTAAATTGCTTGGGTCACCACCAATAATAATAACCTACATGCTTTACTGCCCTACCTTCCAATTTCTCTAATCCAGATTTTATATGGTGCTCCTTTATCGTATTGTTACTTTAAAAATCTGACTGAGAAAGGCAGTCTATAAATGAAAGTCAGGAAGCAAAACAGCATCCAAGAGGTGCTTTAGCAAAGAGGGTCACCCTTGCCATCCTCAGCCTGGCTGGAGTGCGTGCAGCGGCGGCGGCATACTCAGGACACAGCTGCAAGGACACTGATGAAAGCCTCTGAGATGGCAATGAAAGCCACGAAGAGAGAGTTCTAGGAGTCTTCCATTGTGTCCCCAAGCTTACACCCGGCTCAATTGTTTAGAATAATCAGGTCATTAACTTCCCTTTCGCAAGGGAATGAAACAAATAGTAAATTGGCTCTTAGCTGTGAGGCATTTGTGAGCTATTTTGTGGATAAAATCTTGTCGCTCCACCAGGACTTGCCAGCCATGATTGATGTAGTAAGTGAACTGGAGGCCCCGTGGCCATCTTCTGGTCCTATTTTGGACCATTTCAGCCGGCTCTCCCGGGATGAGGTGGACAGGATCCCTGGATGCTATGAAGATCACCACCTGCCCCCTTGACCCGTGTCCATCATGGCTGGTGGAGGCTGTGGCGATGGAATACGGGCCCCCGGGACCTTCCCAGGGGCTTTAAAGGAGGCGATGAAGAGACCACTCTTTAAAAAGCCATCCTTGGATCCTTTGAATCCAGCCAACCACCACCCAGTGTCAAACCTCCCGTTCCTGGGTAAGGTCGTTGAGAGAGCGATAGCGGAACAGTTCCCGGGCTTCCTGGATGACTCCTTGTAATGATTTCATGTTTTGGTGTGTGTGTCTCTTTAAATGTTTCGTTTGACTGCAGTAATGTAAGAAGAGTGATAGAGGGAGTGAGCTGGGTTATTAAAAATAATTAAATTTAAAACAATAAAGTAAAAAATTAAAATTAAATATAAAATAAAAATAAAATAATTCAACACAGTAAATTAAAAAATTCATATGAGGCAAGTTGAACATTGATTTACTCCAATCCATTAAAATCTTTTCTGGTTGCTTTGATACATTAGTAGAATAAGAGCCATTTTTTAGTGGTTTTGATACATTAGTAGAATAAGAGCCATTTTTTCAAAAAACCAAACAAATTTTTCAAAAAAAAACCCCAAAAACAAATTTTTCAAAAAGACCGTGACTAGGAATTAGAACATTTGGATTGGTCCTTACTTCTTCAAGAATGGAGTGATTTCAGAGGCAAAATGATGACAGCGCACATTGATAATGAGACAGGACAACTAGGAGGATGCATTGTCTTGAGCTTCATTATCAATTGCATTTCAGCAGTCTCTTTCTAGTCTCCCACTGAAATGCCTTCGTAAGAGAACCTCTACTCCTAGGTCAGCGACACTGGGGCTTCTAACGAAAGACCTATGTCTATTTCATTATATATGCATCGTCCTGGACTGAATCCCCCAAGATATAATTGAGACCTGAGTTTCCTGTCTCATTCCCAGTGCTGGTATCTCCACACCCACTACCCCTCTGCATATCACACCTAATCCAATCAAGCTTGCTATTGTCATTCACCTCCTATTGCCATCTGGCACCTGAAATCATCTTTATAAAGTTCGTATCTGATACCTCATCTTACATTTCATGGGACACATAGCCAAGCCCAACAAATTGACATTTATATCAAATCTGGTCCTCGTAACAAATGAGCTCAACTCCTCGGTTGTAGACCTTCAGTTGATTCCTGGGTTGCATAGAATTGCCCCAGATCTTGTATTTTCCCCATCATCACAGGGTACGTGTCCTTCAACAGACCTATGTCTATTTCATTATATATGCATCGTCCTGGACTGAATCCCCCAAGATATAATTGAGACCTGAGTTTCCTGTCTCATTCCCAGTGCTGGTATCTCCACACCCACTACCCCTCTGCATATCACACCTAATCCAACCAATCAAGCTTACTATTGTCATTCACCTCCTATTGCCATTTGGCACCTGAAATCATCTTTATGAAGTTCGTATCTGATACCTCATCTTATATTTCATGGGACACATAGCCAAGCCCAACAAATTAACATTTATATCAAATCTGGTCCTCGTAACAAATGAGCTCAACTCCTCAATTGTAGACCTTCAGTTGATTCCTGGGTTGCATAGAATTGCCCCAGATCTTGTATTTTCCCCATCATCACAGGGTACGTGTCCTTCAACTGCAAGCTCTTACCCTAGACTTTAGGATCTTCTTGTTGATATATAGCTTCACACCCCTTCTTAGGTCCACAGTGACTCCATCAGCTTGACGTTGGCTCAGTGGAATGTTCTTATTGTCTAGGTTGATGGCAGACAGTATTCCCGGGAAAGCTGGGATAGCAATCATCATGTGTGTGGAGTTACATGTTGCTGGGCCTGAACAGAGAGGTGAGTTTTCATAATTTGGCTCCATTTTCCATGATACCAAAATGGTATGTGAAAGCCCCACCTTTCTCCTAAGTATCAGGGCCCAAGGGAAACGATATAAGACCAATCTATGTGAACACGAACCCTAGCCATAAGACAGATATGAGATCAGTGATGCCCAACAGTCAGCAGATTCATCTCCCTCCTCGAGCCCTATGAGGCAACTCTAACTACCTGGCTGAACAACTCCATCCTAAAGCCTCTTTGGATCAAAAGGGCAGCCTGGTTCACCTCCTTTAGGAGGCTATGCCAGAAAATGGGTGCAGCTACTGGGAATGCCTGCAAGCAGGCAATGGGGCCGATCACACTGTAGTGGAGGAAGGCACCCTCTGAGAGCAGAGTTGCTGTACAGGCCCCTACAAAGAGCTGATCCTTCCATTCAGACATCACACCACATCACAGCCAAAGGTCTAGCACATTGTCCAAATTGACAGGCCAGGTATGGCAACTGGTCTGCCTCAATGGAGGCCCTGGCCCCAGGGCCGCAGGAAGTGAACATATGTTCAACAGAGCTGGTGTCCAACGTCATATCCAAGATGGAGCTTAGACAGCAATAGTGTGAACTACTGGGAGGGGGGTCACACAAATGAGCCACTGCACAGTGCGCTGCCAGGAGCAAAGATGCCCCGCCACCATCAGAGTTCAAAAATGCAATTACTTAAAAGCTGGCAGAGTGAACTCTGAAAGTCATGTGACATACCGCCCTAATTGCTGCTAACGCATCTGTAGGCCAAGTGCTAATGGCTATTGGGGGCTCCCTGCCGGTCTGGAGAGATCCACACCTCAAAGTGGCAGCTGCCAGCCTGGCATCTGGACAAGGCATTACATCCATTTCACATGCACTGGCACGCATTTCCATCCCTAGCTCCACTAACATCTCAGCTGATCTAATAAACACTGTCGTGGCACATCAAACAGTGCTTGAACCCTAAGACCCCCCCCCATCAGTACAAGCCACGGTTTCCTGCCGTGTTCAGACTGAGTCTTACTTGGGAGAAGTCCCACTGCAAGCACACCTGAGACCAGGGCCCATGCCTTTGGTAAGGGTCTTACCTGGAGCACAAACCATTCTTGATTCCACAGTCAGCCGTCGTTCCGGAGGCCCATAGGAAAGCTTCAGGGCCGCTGTGTACAGCACACCACCGTCTTGCTACAAGACATTAACCGCCATCAGTCCTTGCTGTGCCCTGCCCATTGCCAAATCCCAAGGCCCACTTAGCTTCCATTTCAGGGGTAACCCTGCTCAAGGCACAGATCGTTTCTCATTTGTTCAGGGCCACAGCAAGATGTTTCTGTGCACTGGGAATGGATGGTGACAGAATAACCACTAGGGGGTGATGCTCACCTGAAGTATCACAGTATTTATCTCTAAGAGGGCTCAGATGCTAGATCTTGCAAGGTGAGAAGGTGGCTACCCATCATACAGTTTCATATTATTACATGGGGTTTGGGGGCATTCTGTACCATGAGAATAAAATCCCCAAATACACTAGTCCAAGGCAAAGCGAGCTTTCAACATATGTGCCTCTCCCTTGGAATGCACACTAAAGGTTCAACCACGGTTACTGGGAAGTAGAGTTCACTGGGTTTAAGGCACATTGCTAGTAAGCACTGGTCTTTGTCAGCAGCATTAGGCCACTGTTTCTGAAGAGGCACCAGCAACAGCGGAAAAAAACTCTGTAATAGGATGCTAAATATAATTAAGTCAACTTGTGTATGATTATTTTTACATACCTGAAAAAAAACACTGTAATAGGATGCTAAATAAATCTAATAATTAAGTGAACTTGTGTATGATTATTTTTACATACCTAATGTGTGAAAATTATATACAATTACAAGGACAACAAACATAATTCCCTAGAGGTCTATGTGCTCAATTACAAACAGGTTAGTACCTTATAAGCAGCGACCCCAGTAGCATCGAAAGAGACTTGAAAGATGATATTATTGCCATCCGTTAGGAAGGTGTACCCCTGCTGCATGGCTTGCCGAAGGTTTAGAGTGTGCGTTTTCATTCTGTCTTCTATTGATACAACCCACTCCATTGGAGCCTCCGCCACCTGAACATAAAGCCCAATTACTGCAGGAAACATGACCCTGAATCGGGACATGACAATAAAGCCCTTCTTTTTTCAGGCTGCCTTCCTTAAAAAGGCTTTGCAAGAGATCTAAAAAAACCCTTTGCACTGTAAAATCCAAAGCCTTCTGCTGAGATTTCTACTGAGATGCAAGAAGAAACTATTTCTTTTGCTTTGCTACACAGGAACATTTAAAAGGCTACCCTTCAGATTGCTTCACTCAGGCTTACTACTACAGGAAGTTGCACATCCTATTGGCACATATATCTGCATCGCTTGCCGTTGGTCTATGTACTGCAAGCTCCCATTCGACGAAGAAGACCAAGGGAAGGTGGTCTTACAACACCAGTGCACACCAGGCCTTCCATAAACCTGCCCCAGCAACTCCTCTTTTTCCTGCTAATATGCTGGTGGTATGTTTTGAGAATTAATAGCTCTTCCTCCCTAAAACCAGGATGTAAGTTCAGAGAATGCCTATTAACCAAAATATTTAGGTCTTCCGCTTTAAGGATCGTATTTCCTATTACTCCACAAGAACTTCCTCTCACCAGGCAATCAGTTCATCTGCCCATAACATGTTCGCCACCGCTCAGCACTTGGGGAGCCACAGCCTGGGAGGGGGCCTTCTTTTGCCACTCAAGTCCCAGCATACCCAGTAGCCTGCAGCGTTCCTGCCCACTGGGACTCCAAAACACTGAAAGGCCACTCATTGAAACCATGCTACATACCATATGTTCATCATGCAAACTGGGGATGAGTCTTGGGAAGACAACCTGCAGGCAGAAAAGAGGGGGAAGCACCTTAGTCCAAAGCGTCCTTCCAGGACTTGAGAGGATCACTGATGCTATATAGAAAAGTGAAGGCAATGCCCTGCATCCAAGGCACCTAGGGTTGCTAGCCTCCAGGTGGGGCCTGGAGATCTCCAGCTTTTACAGCTGATCTCCATCTGGCAGAGATCAGCTCCCCTGGAGAAAATGGCTGCTTTGAAGGGTGGACTCTATGGCATTGCACCATGCGGAGGCCCCTCCCCTCCCCAAACCCCGCCCTCCCCTGGCTCCACCCCCAAAGTCTCCAGGTTTTTTCCACCCCCGACCTGGCAACCCTAGAGGTACCTCTGGCCCAAACTGCAAGCAGGCAGGGCAGTGCTCTTGAAAAGTATTGAGACTGATGAGTGATTACAGCTCTCGTACTTTTATTAGTGCAGAACAAGACAATTTTAACCGACTCGCAGGCTGGCTTATATTCCCAGTGAAACCACCACCCCAAACACACACCCCACACACCACAATAGGCTATTTATCATGGCCAAGAGTTCCACAGGCTCTCAGCAGGGAGCCTAGCCCTCTGATTGGTGCGGGCTAGGACCCGCATAGTCCATTGTTCTCATCAGCGAAGCTCGAAGGTTTCGCCTGACCACGTGGAGCCCTATTATGCCACACGGTCGGGACTGGATACGTTACAGCTCAGATCCTACAAGAAAGGAACCCATGACCACCTGCCGTAATACAAACATTATAACCAAGTATCTTTATAATATGGTTTGATAGAGCTAATAATAGACTGCACATTTTCCCAGAATAAGCTAAGAAGTCTTACAATTAAATGAATTTAGTCGTGTATCTGATTATGCAAAATGAAGCCAATCCATGTATGCCGGATTGGATGGAAGAATTCCTCTTTCAGTCATATATTGTACATACCCGAACCACGTACTGACGAATTTGGAATGTGATGTGGTGGATTTATAGGTTGTCAGCGACAGATTGTGTAATACGGTCCATGATAAAGTGCTCCCAGGTTTTTTCTCTCCATAGCTCAAAGGTTTCGCCTGACCACGTGGAGCCCTATTATGCCACACGGTCGGGACTGGATACATTACAGCTCAGATCCTACAAGAAAGGAACCCACGACCACCTGCGGGGACAGGTAATCTCACTGCCCTCATGTGTCTCCCCTTCTTCTAGCCTTGCCCCCGTTCCCCCAGCCCATCACCCAGTGGGCCAGATGAGGACAGCCACTTACCAGCCCAGCCCCCAGCATCAGGGGCCTGTCCTGGGAGGTATGCCCTCCCCCAGTTGGCGGGCGGCCTGCTCCCTGGGGAAATACAATCTGGCACCAGGTGTCTGAACAAAGGCTTTCTTGAGGGCACCCCAAAAGGGGCATATCCAGTCTTTCAATCATGACAGGTTGTGATGCAGGGGGAAAAAATCACAAGGTGCTTCAAATTCTATGACAATTGTGCTTTTGCTCTCAGGGGCTACTTCCATATTAAGGATTTTCCATGTTTCAGCCATCAATGCTGTTTTTCCTTTTCTTTACATTCCACATAATGGTCTGTACTCAGACCATTAGCAGCCTGTTCACCCCACACACAAAAAATCTGATTGTAAACTTTTAAAGATCAATTTTTTCCTAGGCAGAATGCTATTAGCAAGAGTAGTTTCATGCAGCAAGGCAATCAACAGAGGAGAACTGTCTGCCTTTGGACAGAGGGCAGGGGACTGTTAAAAGAGATTTTTCAAGAGGGTTGTAAAGCTATTGTGTTATTCCTATGCAGCATTACTCATAGACATATTTCTGAAAAGGATTACTCACAGCTCAGCTAATTTCTTAGGGAGGGAGGGACCACTGGAGGTTTTGCAAAAATGCAGTTTTTAAAGGTATTGTGTTATTTTTTTTGAGCCCCCGGAGGGGATTTTTTAATTTTTTTATCACTACAAAAAACTACAACAGAAAAAAGGGGAGGGGAAACTACATATATGGGAGAAAGTAAAGAACCCACTACTAACTAAAACCCCAAGAGAGGAGATCCTCCAACTAGCTTAGATACATCGAGTCTTCTCATAATTGATCCCTTTATAAACTGAGTCAAACATTTATAGCACTTTTTCTTTGAAGCTTAGATTAACTGTTTAGTAACAGTACCCCCAATCATCCTATAACAAAAGTCTCAAAGGCACAAATCGGTCCTTCGACCTCGCTTTCATTTCGTTTCTGCCGCGTGATCTCCTGCACTTGTCCCGGTCAGTGTCACTAAGTCCATACGGTCTCTCAGCACGGAGAACCGTCGGAATGAAGAGGCGCCTCAATTCTCCGGCGTTCCACTGTCGAAGAGGCAACCTCTTATAAGTTCCATGGCCAGGGTCCCTTCTCCGGGAGGCGAGTCTGCTAGCACGCCGCCATAAACCGGAAGCCGGTATTGTGTTATTATATGCAGTGTTCCCCCACACTTCTCAGAAAAGGGAAAATTAAAACAGGGCAGGCGGAAAATCCTAAGGATCACGTGAAAACACAGTGGGGCAGGACTCCAATGAATATCAGGTATGAAAGGGAAATCATGGCTAACGGTGGTGGGGGGGAGAATTGCCCTAGGCTACCTAGAATTTCCCTTGCATGGGTGATTCCACACAGAATTACAGAATTCCATCAGCAACCAGACTGCCACAGAAAGTCACCCTGTTTTGGAAGTAGCCACAGTGACAACACTCCAAGATAGAAGAGGCACTTACAACACTAACCCATTTCAGCCTTAAAGGAACACCAACCAACCAGTACAATAAGATTGACTTCAATCACACTAAATCAACCCAGAATATTATCTTCATATAGTATAGTTTCCCCCTAGATAGTTTAGCAGACCAACTATGACAAACATACTTACAGCCATGAAATCCTTGGTACAGTTTGTAGTGCTGGCCACAGTTCTTGGCAAAGAGGTTTCATCAGCCTGGAGAGCTTCACAGTCCACTCTGTAAGTCAGGTTCTTCGAAGGCTCCGTCACCTTAAGTTGTAGATGGCGCTTGGCAGGCTATTGCAGACAATAGGCCAGGGACAGCAAATTAGAACATCAGGAGCTTCCTCAGAACGAACACCAACTCAAAGTCTATGTTAGAAGAGAGCTGCTGTGACTTGTCCCCCAGATCTTCAGGGCACTCATATTTGGGGGAAACGTCCTGAGAGGCACCAGAGCTGACCAACTACAGAAGAGGGCAACTAAGAGGCATACAGTCCCCTCGGGAGACTGACGCATGCCTGGCCTTTTTAGTGCCTAACTACAGACCCGAGTGTGCCGCCTGACGGAGTGAGCTCCCGTCTCTAGTTCCAGCTCCTGCCAACCTAGCAGTTCGAAAGCAAAAAATTGCAAGTAGATAAATAGGTACCACTTCGGTGGAAAGGTAACAGTGTTCTGTGCGCCTTGGTGTTTAGTCATGCCGGCCACATGACCACGGAAACGTCTTCGGACAGCGCTGGCTCTTCGGCTTTGAAACTGAGATGAGCACCGCAACCCTAGAGTCGGACTCGACTGGCTTTCGAGCAGGGGAACCTTTACCTTTACAGAAAGCCAAGGCAGAGGGGGAGGAGGGAACAGATCTACGCTAGATCTCTTACCAAGGAGGAACCTTGAAGAGTGCAGGAGAGAGAGACACAACTCTGCCACCTTACAAAAAGCAATTGAATGCAACAAGGAATTAAGAGGTTGAAAGCAATTGCAGGCAACACAGTAAGGGAGGGGGCAGGGCTTGGCTCCCTTTACCTGCCCTGTTTATATACCTGTCCTCTGATGTGAGGGAGTAGGTGTCAGGGTTGGTAGGTCCCTCCAGGTGGGGGACGGATGGGGCTTACCAGGAGTGGGAGGGAGGCACAGGCTATGTTGCTGGCAACATGGTGACATCATTTCAAGCATGCACCAGAGGTGACACCACATTGCAACACTGCAGTGATGGTCTGACACCTGACAGTCCGATACTCTATGGTAAGAATGGCTTCTACCATAGAGTTTTTGCCCAAATGCCAGAGTGTTGCTCTGACAACAATGACATGGCATAACTTCCAGTACACACCAAAGGTGACATCGCCACATTGCCGGTAACGTGGCCTCAGCCTCCCTCCTGCTCCTGGTAAGTCCCCCCCCAGCCCGCCAGCTGATTGGCAGTAGGGGATCCCCCACCTCCAGCAGGGGGGAGGGCTGGCAACCCTAGCAGATGTGCATCTAATACAGATGCATCCTTCTCCCCAAATATCTAGTTTGACCCTCAGTCAAGGACAGCAACATGAGAGCTATTAACACAAAACCCAATAGAACCTCCCTGCACAAGAACAATACACTCATAAAATACCAGATATAGCAGGGCAGTGGAGTCTAAATTTACTTAATGGCCTTGTGGACACCCCCATTTACACAAGTATGAATCAGAGACCATTTAACAAGCTTGCCTCATCTTACACTCCCATCTTCACAAACATACATGGCATGACTAGATTATATGCGCATATGTCTTTGGACAGCGCTGGCTCTTCGGCTTTGAAACTGAGATGAGCACCGCAACCCTAGAGTCGGATTCGACTGGCTTTTGCGGCCAGATTATATGCGCACGTACTTAGAACTAAGATCCACTGTGCTCAGTAGAGCTTGCTAGCTATAGCCTGCCCTTGAAAGCCACCAGCTAAGCCCACAAGTGGTGGTGGAGAATAACAAGACAGAGAAGCACATGCCTTTCTCGCCAGGCTCAAGTCCTCCCCAAGCTCTAAATGCCAAATCAGCCCAGCCAAGATCACTCCCAAGAAGATAAGTAGTGTTTCATGTGAACTTGACCAGCTTATACTCCCCAAACCTGAGGTTAACAGTTCAACCCTGCCCGCAGCAGTTTTTACAGTGGAAAAATGAACCCATTTAAAGCAAACAACGTTTTCACATCAGCCCAAGAAGCATTCACTACAGAGACTTTAACCCGGCAGCGTGGCCATTACCTCCGGTTTAGTGCAGCTGATGTAGAGAATAGTTAGTGTCTGTGTTCCATTGTCCACAGCATAGTCACAGTCACCTGCTTCTTCCCCAGCTGCATCTAAGGGGAAAAACGGGCACAACCAGGTGTCTTAGACTTCACCCCATTTGTTGGGAGAACAGAAAGCAGCTGAACATGGGAAACTACACATACCAAGAGTTTTCACTTGCCAGGAATGACTGTTCTGAAGTTCTTTTGGAAGCTGGAGCTGTACTTTATCATTATGGCAAGATGTTGTACCTAGGAGAGAAAATTGTGACACGCTGGGCTTTACAGATCAAGCTGTTCAGCCAATAAGTGCGCTACAACTTGACTCCTACTTTAAGAATTCCCTACTAATTACACTATTCAATGCTGATCAAAGATAACCAGAGATTGGGTCCTACCTCTGACTGTATTACATGTTTATTATTAGTTATATGACATATAGTATGCACTTCCATCAAACCTCTCTACACCATCATCTTCACTGTTGCCTGGGTAAGCATTTCAAGGTAATTAAAGTTAGTTCTGCTAAGTCAGTGGTTCTCAACCTTCCTAATGCCGCGACCCTTTAATACAGTTCCTCATGTTGTGGTGACCCCCAACCATAAAGTTATTTTCGTTGCTACTTCATAACTGTAATTTTGCTACTGTTATGAATCGTAATGTAAATATCTGATATGCAAGATGTATTTTCATTGTTACAAATTGAACATAAATAAAGCATAGTGATTAATCACAAAAACAACAAGACCATCAAAAATTTGTGTTTTCTTTTACCCCAGAAGCTTTATTATTAAACAATCTAAAAGAGGTACAAACTACGCAATACGGTAAAGAACTGCTCATTTTGTTACTTTCCGCAGCGAAATTTAGCATCTCTCAGCACACTCAATACTATTCT
>NW_015170454.1:31567-36797 GCF_001447785.1 Gekko japonicus
GGGCTGCGCGGTTGTGAAGGGGTCTGCAGCAGGCCGGATCCCCTGAAGTTAGCAACACGCTTTCAGACGAAGGGCATAACACCGCCACTGTCCTGAGGAAAGCCCGGTCCGCTGACTTCAGCAGGGGTTACTTCTGAGTACACATCCATGCCACCTAGGCATCATGATAAACGCCTCCTCCTCAGGCCGTGCTGAGAAAGAATCCAGAGTCTTCAGTGTCTGTGGACTGTATTTGCATCTTTCCCCCCCACGGACTTTCGGTTTTGCTTACTTTATTTCCTGAGCTCTAAATGGTGAACAGTCATAAGCAAGAATCCCCCCCCCCATCCTAAAATAAACGTGCAAAGTGCTTTCCCAGGGTGGGCTTTTAGGGAAGGCACTTTGCGAGCTTATTTTTTTGTCCTGTAGATGGCTCTGATCTGTGGCTACTGAACTTGCGGCATTACATCCCACGAAAGATGCCTGTTTTTGATTTATTGTTTATGGAATCCGTTTGTATCCTTCCTTTCTCCCAATGGGGACCCGAAGCAGCTGACATCCTTCTCCTCTCCTCCATTTTCTCCTCACAACAACCCTGTGATGTAGGTTAGTCTGAGAGAGTGTGACTGGCCCGTGGTCACCCAGCGAGCTTCCATGGCACAAACGAGGATTTGAACCCAGGTCTCCCTGAATCTAACCATTGGTCTGCCCTACCCTGTGCCGTATACTCCTGGCTTTGCAAAAAGTGCTGCATTTAGGTAATTTTGGACTCTGGACTTTATAGTGGGTGGGGCTTTCATCATTAGCATCAGGTATTTTGAGAAATACAGTTTCCAGAGTCCCCTGAGGAAGGAGGAAGTGGAGGCAGAAAGATGGCGGTGAGCTGTGTATATAGATAAAGCTCTGGATTGGGAAATTCCTGGACATATGGGGGTGGAGTTTGGGGAGGGGAGGGAACTCAATGGGGCATAATGCCACAGAGTCCCTGCCCCCCACAAAGCTGCCATTTTCTCCAGGAGAACTGATTTGTGTCGAATGAAAATCAGTTGTAATTTGGGTTGCCAGTTCTGCACAGGGAAATACCTGGAGATTTTGAGGGTGGAGCCTGGGGAGGGCGGGGCTTGGAGTGGGGAGGGGCCTCAGCAGGGAACAGTGACATAGAGGCCACTCCCCTAAGCAGCCATTTTCTCCAGGGGGACAGAGCTGTGTCGTCAGGAGACGAACTGTATTAGCAGGAGATCTCCAGGCCCCGCCTGGATGTTGGCAACCTTACTTGTAATTCTAGGAGATCTCCAGGCTTCACCTGGAGATTGGCAACACTAATCTGTATATTTGACCATGTTGCTATAACAATCTTGGTCAGGGGTGTCGAACTCACTGAAAATGTATTAGTAAAGGTTTCCCTTGCTCGAAAGGTAGTCGAATCCGACTCTAGGGTTGCGGTGCTCGTCTCCGTTTCCAAGTCGAAGAGCCAGCGCTGTCCAAAGACATTTCCATGGTCATGTGGCCGGCATGACTAAACACCAAGGCGCATGGAATGCTGTTACCTTCCCACCAAAGTGGTACCTATTTATCTACTTGCAATTTCTTGCTTTCGAACCACTAGGTTGGCAGGAGCTGGAACCAGAGACGGGAGCTCACTCCGTCATGCAGCACTCGGGTGTCAAACTGCTGAACTACCGACCTTCCAGCCTACAGTTCAGCGTCTTAACCACTTGAGCCACCGCAGCTCCTGAAAATGTATTATTTAAAGTTAAAAAATCTTTAATTATGTTAGTCTGTGTCCTTTATGAAGTGTATATCTCCTCTGCCTGGCATTACCTTTTATGACACACATGGCCTGGCCCAACAAGAGCTCATTTATGTCAGATCCAGCCCTCATAACAAATGAGTTCGACACCGATCTAGGTTTTTAGCCACATGTGGAATGATTCAGAAATTTCTTTAAATTCTTCTCTACCCTCAGGTGGCTATTCTCAGTGTTCCTAACAAATTTGAAACCTTTTTCCTGTTGTGCATAGTCCTTTAACATTTAAAACCGTTTCCACCCTAAACTTCATCACTTGGTATTCTTCAGTTTAGCCAGTCCATGCTCCCCTCCAGTTGTTTCTCAACTCTGGTTTTTCCTCCCCAGATGCTAAAAAGGGTCTCTTTCAATGTTCCCTGTAAGCTGTGGAGTCTTGTGAGCAAAAATTCTACCTTGTGAGCTACTGGCATGAAAGTTGTGAGCAAGCAATTTGGCTGCTGCATAAATTAGTTTGCTTTGGAGCCATCCTTCCTGAGCTAAGAGAAAAATCTGTGAGCTGAAGGCTAAAAAACTGTGAGCTAGCTCACACTAGCTCAGCTTAGAGGGAACACTGGAATGGGGACTACCTATTCAATCATGGGCCTGTTTTTTTCCAGCCGATAGGTTCTGTTATGGCATTGAAATAATGATTCTTTATCTTGGCCTTTTTGATTCCAGTGTTCACAGACTATTTTTCTCCTCCAAATCTATATGTGCGTCTATCTATGTCTGTAGATTCAGGTGGGCGGCCGTGTTGGTCTGAAGCAGCAGAACAAAGTTTGAGTCCAGTGGGGCACCTTGAAGGCCAATGAAGTTTTATTCTGGGTGTTCCATGTGCATGCACACAAAAGCTTATACACAGCATAAAACTTTGTTTGTCTTAAAGGTGACACTGGACTCAAACTTTGTTCTATATATGTCCTTCACCAATCCCGGACTAGGGGGAGAGGGGGAGGAGTGGCTCTGTTCATTTGGGGGGCTTACACCTTCAGGGCGCTCCCGCCGCCGAGGCTCATGGGCATTGAGTGCACCGGCTTTATGTGGGAAGCCAGGGAGAGTTTGGTTCTTTGGTTGGTGTACTGTCTGCCCAACGCACCGTCAATCAGCCTGCCATCCCTGTTGGAGGCCGTATCAGGCTGGGCAGTGGAGCACCCTAGACTGATAGTCCTGGTTGATTTCAATGTCCATGTCAATGGCACGGCTTCAACTCAGGCGATGGTGTCATCCATGGGGGTGCTAGGACTCTCCCAATATGTAATGGCTCACACTCATCCAGCAGGGCACACATTCGATTTGTTCTTCATGATGGGGGTTACAGTGGACCGAATTACTGCTATGTGTCAGGGTCCTTAGTCAGGGCACACCACATATTGCTTCTTCAGAAGATAAGTGTTTATTGGTAGTCCAGTACTAAAGAACAGGTATACAGCTTGTGTCAGGAATAACCTACAGTATAATGGCCCCTGACTTATAGTGTAATCAAACTCCCCCCCCCATGAGCTGAAGCCAATGGATATGATTCGCACACGCGGGCTGAAGCTAGCAAGTGAGCAGGCAACGTGTAAAAGCCATTAGCTTTCCCAGACGAGTTAATTGCAGCTGGGAACATCAACAAGGTCAAGCCAGAGATAGCACGCAGAAGCTGGACAGGGATGAGCTGGGAAAGAGGAGGAGGTGCACCCCTCCACATTCCAGATCTATGACAGGGCTACCAGTCAGTTTGACCAGTTTAACAGGGTTGCCACATTTTCACTGACAGGGGCACGTTGCCTTTAACTGCTTGATGACAGGCAGAAATTCTACAGGTGCATCCCATCTTGGTAGACACATAAACAGATAGAAATCAAAGGTTTTGGGAGAAAGTACAGAAAATAATTTGGGAAATTACGAATATATATTTGATGTTAAACCCAGAAATATATTTGTTACATATAATGCCAGAAAATCTTAGTCATGGTGATGCATGCTTAGCTGTACTTATAATAACAGCAGCCAGAATACTTTTGGCCACATACTGTAAATCTGAAAAAATTCCGACTAGGGAAGAAATAAGTTTGAAATTGTTGAATTTAGCAGAAATTGACAAATTGAGCTTGTTGATTCAGGGAAAAGGCGAAGACTGTTTTCTTAAAAAATGGTCGAGACTATAAAATTGATAGATAATAATGTTAAAGATCAGACTCAAATGTAAATTATTATACTATGGATGATATACATACGGTATATATATATATGTATAAAGAAAACAAATTAAAAAATAATAAAAAACAAGCAGAGTATGGGAATTCATGACAAGGATATAATGCCAAAGAGGGATATCAAAGAATTATTTTTTCAGTTACAGAACTGAGGGAATTCAAATCTTTGACAGTATGATCTCACCTTGAGACACATTTATGAAACTAACAACAAACTTCAATTTTATTCTTTCCTTTTTTCAAAATACATACAATATGGAACATATAACAAAAATCAACATGTACAGTTCAGCGTGTCATGTTGGCGCAGACCAGGGTCTCAGTCTTTTCTGACTTCTGTCTAGCCAGTCCCGTAAAGATGAATCGACCTGCAGCTCTGCTCTGTGTTGGGGTGTCATCTGTTCTTTCTTTTCTTTGGTAGCCCTAGAATATTAATGTGTACTTTTATAGAAAAGAGCTCTTCTGAGGTCAGTCAGTTGACCTTTATTGGCATAAAATACCTTTAAAAGGATTACTGTAATATTTCTCCTTATTATAAAGTCAATTTGGGGTGGCTTCTATCCTATGGGGTGGCAAGATTCCATTCACTCCCTAAGCCATTGGCCCATCGGCTGCCACTTGGGGCTACTGGCGTGCTATTGGCTGGGTTGGGGGGGAGGAACGAGGCTCACCGCCTTGGCCCGCGCGCATCTGGAATGGGCAGCGAATGGGCATCCCTCGCTCACCGCCGCTCCACTGCCAAGTGCGCCG
Organism: Gekko japonicus; assembly: GCF_001447785.1. Classification (NCBI taxonomy): domain Eukaryota; kingdom Metazoa; phylum Chordata; class Lepidosauria; order Squamata; family Gekkonidae; genus Gekko; species Gekko japonicus. The sequence continues at coordinate 36,281 of NW_015170454.1, forward strand.
CTTCCTTGCTCGGGCGGCCCGTTGGGAGAGGGGCAAGGCTGGCCACCTTGGCATGCCGGGCCCTCAAGCGGGCGCGGGAAAGGACATGGACAACCTTTGGCAGCCCCTGCCTCCAATGAGTCCTGAGAGGGGGGATGAGGCTGGCTGCCTTGCCCCGCCGTCTCCACCACACGGCAGGGGTAGGTACGAGGCTGGCTGGCTTGGCCTGCCGCTCCTGCGGACGGGCGGGCGGGGGTGACCCACCTGGCTTGGCCCTTTGCCATCTCCAGCGTGAAGTGCAGTGGACGAGCAAGGCCTGCCACTTTCGGCAGCCACCACCTCTACCGAGCAGTGAGAAGAGGGACAAGGCCGGCTGCCTTGCCCCGCCACCTCCAGCGTGTGGTGGTGGGAGGCGCACGACTGAACAGCTTGCTCCACCGCTCCCTCGGGTGGCCGGGAGAGAGGCGCGAGCCTAGCCGCCTTGGCCCGCTGTGAGGCCTCTCTCTCTCTCTTTTCATTTATTTATTTATTTATTTAT
>NW_015170455.1:0-1999 GCF_001447785.1 Gekko japonicus
TTCTTCTCTTCTACACAAGTTAGCCATTCCAACTGGAATTATGGCACACTTAGTCAGGAGTGCTGCGGATAATGCGGCTTTTGCTAAACACGCTTCTGTAGAAAAAGTTTGTAAAGCTGCCACATGGTCTTCCATATCGACCTTTATAAGGCATTACAAAATAAATATATCCAACTCAGTTGATGCAGCCTTCGGATGAAGGGTGCTTCAGGATATCTTGGATACAGATGATGACTACCCACTCAAAAATAGGGACACTGCTTTGGGAGGTCCCACCAAGATGTCCTCCACCTCAGAAGAAGAACGGTCCATTGGACACGTACCGTGAAGAGCCCTTCTCCTTTGAGGACAGGAAGACATCTTTTCCCTCCCATGCTGCCATCAGGTTAGGTCCTCCCAATGGGATCGCTTCCTGTCTTAATAGACATCTCCTGTACACACCAGTTGATCATTTTCTTAATTTCTTACCGTTCAAGCAGACCGTTTATTTTAATAGAGTTAAGGTATAAAACAACTGCTTTCGGAAGGGAAGGGAAGGGAAGGGAAGAGTGACTCCCACGTCGGAGACAGGAAGTGAGAGGAATTTGTTTCTGCCTCTCTGATAGGACAGTGGGAATCACCCACCAAGATGACCTCCTGTCCGCAGAAGAAAAGGGTCCTTCACAGTAAGGGTCTGATCCTCTGAATCCCAGAGCCAGGAGGCAACATCAGGGAAAGGCCTCGGCCTCTCTGCCCTGTTGTTGGCCCTCCAGAGTACTTGGTTGACCATTGTGTGAGGCGGGATGCTGGACTAGATGGGCCACTGGTCTGATCCAGCAGGGCTTTTGTGATGTTCTTATTGGGAAGGCCTCGGCCTCTCTGTCCTGTTGTTGGCCCTCCAGAGGAACTGGTTGGCCACTGTGTGAGACAGGAGGCTGGACTAGATGGACCACGGGTCTGATCCAGCAGGGGTCTTATGTTTTTAATGCCCGTGTTAGGCTATTGGGGGAATAGTTTTTGCCCAAGTCTTTTTCTGTTACAGGTGTTGAACCAGAGCCCTTTGCCATTGGGGATCATCTAATTGACGTCAGTGGGAAACTGAGCTTATTGGACAAGCTTCTCTCATTCCTGCATGCTGGGTATGTTGCATTGCTGTAAATCAGAGTTCCCCAAAGTTAGGTTTGCCAGGTGTTACCTCTCTGCCGGCAAGGCAGACCTATCTCCTGGCTTGGTCCTGGAGTCTTCTGGTGTGCGCGCTTTGCACATGCGCCACAGTGCCGTCACCCAGGAGTGATCTCATCACACTGGGCACATACAGGGGATGCTCTGGCATTTGGCTAAAATTTGGTGACCATAGAGTTTTTAGCCAAATGCTAGAGCATCCCCCACATGACGTGCCCGGCATGATGACGTCACCTCTGGGTGACATCATCACAGTGGGGCTGTTTGGAGATTGGGGCCCCCGAAATCGGGGGAATCCCCGCCCCCATCGGGGGGGGGTTGGCAACCCTACCCAACGTGGTGCATTGGGGGCACCTTGGCACCTGCCAGTCCTTCCCTTGGTGCCTGCTGAGCTTTTCAGAAAGTGGGGGTGGGGCCATTGTAAGGCAGGGTTTGTCATTCTTCTCTGTATAGATTCAAAGCTATTTTATTTTATTTTTAGAGGGGTTTTATAAAGTTTCTACCTCCGCTACCTACCTGACATTACATTTTATGACACACATGGCCCGGCCCTACAAGGTCTCATTTATGTCAGATCCGGCCCTCATAAAAAATGAGTTCGACACCCCTGGTGTAGGATATAAGACGCCTAGCTTTAGAAGTGCACGTGGTTTCGGATTCTGACAAGCTTTCTATATGTATGTGCACACTCAAGGCCCAGCTGATGGGAGCTTAGCCTACATATTTTGTAAGTTTGATGCTTTATTAAAAATCTCTTTTTCCTCCAGGCCAGTTTGGGCAGGGATCTTGGAGGGTCACCGGGGGCGTGGGGGGGGGGGGGGCAGTTGGGAATTTCCTG
>NW_015170455.1:2752-8223 GCF_001447785.1 Gekko japonicus
CCCTGGTCTGTGGGGGGGGGGGGGATCCTTCTGTTGATCCTTTGCACCAGCCCTAATGGGAAAACGTCTCTTGTAGTTTTCCTGGATCTTTGGCTGCATTGCATTGAATCCAAAAATACAGGTTGACCAGTCTACGGGAAAGGTCTTGGAAAATACCTGGAGATTTGGGGGGGGGGACCCTGAAGAGAGCAATGTTTTGGGAGGGGGGGCCTATTCAGGCTACAGTGCCCACAGAGCCCCGCCCTCCAAAGCAGCCATTTTCTTCAGGGCAACTGATCTCTGTAGACTGGAGACCACTTGTACAAACAGGGGATCTCCAGGTCCCACCTGGAGGGTGGCAAGCCCAGTCTTGGGGCAGAGCTTCGGCTTGGCCCCAGAATCCATCTACAGTGACAAAATGCGGCCATCCGTAACAAATGAGAGAGCGTATCTGAACGTGTGCAGACTTGCATGTTTGTTCTCCGCTCCGTACCCTGGCCGCTGAAACCAAGGCCTGTTCAGGGCCACAGGTGACCCTTGCCTGAGCGTTATGATGGTGCATCATTCCTGGTGCAAATAGTGGAACTTAGTGGCAAGGCTCCCTCTGAGCTGTAGAGTCTTGTGAGCAAAAATTCCACTTGGTGAACCGCTGGCATTAAAGTTGTAAGCGAGTGATTTGGCTGCTGCGTAAATTAGTTTGCTCTGGACCCATCCTTCCTGAGCTGAGACAACAATGTGTGAGCTGGCTCACACTAACAGCTTAGAGAGAACACTGCCTGCAATGCTCCCTCTCAGTTGTGGAGTCTTGTGAGCAAAAAATTCCACTTTGTGAGCGACTGGCATTCAAGTTGTGAGCCAGTGATTTGGCTGCTACATAAATTAGTTTGCCCTGGAGCCCTCCTTCCTGAGCTGAGACAACAATGTGTGAGCCGGAGGCTAAAGAACTGTGAGCTGGCTCACGCTAACTCAGCTTAGAGGGAATACTGCCTGCAATGCTCCCTCTGAGCTGTGGAGTCTTGTGAGCAACAGTTCCACTTGGTGAGCCGCTGGCATGAAAGTTGTGAGCCAGCGATTTGGCTGCTGCATCAATTAGTGTGCTCTGGACCTGTCCTTTCTGAGCCGAGACAAAAATGTGCAAGCCAGAGGCTAAGAAACTGTGGGCTAGCTCGCACAAACTCAGCTTAGAGGGAACTCCGCCAAGCAGCTTGCCTTGCAATGGAGCGGCAGAGCAGGGATGAGGAGGAACCACCCCCACCCCCCGGCCCTGAAAATAAAACCAACACAAGGATGGGACAGAAGCAGGAAGGGCCGAGCCGAAGAGGGTCTGTGGGAGACAGCTGTGAGAAGCACGAGGCAAAAAAGAAGAATGGGTAGAGGGTGCTGTAGTGACTCTACTTGTCCATTGTTGAGGGCCAGCGGGGAGTAGTGGTGAGCTTGTCGGACTAGGATCAGGGAGACTCCCCACTCTGCCATCGTATCTCTCTGGGTGACCTTGGGCTGGTCGTGGTTAGGAGCGTGGGCATTAATCTGGAGGGACGGGTTTGATTCCTCCTCATACAGCCAGCTGGGTGACCTTGGGTCAGTCACGCCTTCTCTCAGAGCCACTCTCTCAAGGGCAGTCCCTCTCAAGAGCTCTCTCAGCACCTACCTCACAGGGTGTCTGTTGTGGGGAGGGGAAGGGAAAGGAGATTGTAAGCCTCTCTGAGACTCCTTCGGGTAGTGAAGGGCGGGGTATAAATCCAATCTCTTCTTCTTCCTCCTCCACATTCAGCTCCCGGTGTGACCTTGGTCACTCACAAGTTCTCTCAGAGCTGTTCTCTCAAGAGCTCTCTCAGCCCCACCTCCCTCACAGGGTGTCTGTCGTGGAGAGGGGAAGGGAAAGGAGATTGTAAGCCGCTCTGGGATGCCGAGTGAAGGGCGGGGTATATATCCAATCTCTTCTCTCTCTTTTCTTCTACTCCACAGGTTTGTAGTGAGGGTAAAATGGAAGGGGAGGGTTGAACAACGTAAGCCACTTTCGGTTCCCATTCGGGAGAAAGGCGGGGTATTAATAGAGCAAATAATAAACAATTTCCTTTCTTTAACTGCGAAGGGTACAGCTACGAGCGCCTGGATGGCTCCGTCCGTGGCGAAGAGCGGCATCTGGCCATCAAGAACTTTGGCGCTCAGCCCGTCTTTGTCTTCCTCCTGAGCACCCGGGCAGGTGAGGAGCAGCTTGGGGGGGGGCGTTGTGTTGTGTGGGGGCCTTTCCGCTGAGACCACGCAGCAGGACCCTCCAGGGCCCTGAGGGATTCTTTCCTCTTTCTGCAGTCAGCCAGAAGCCAAACTGAATCAGTCACTCCCGTGCCATTCTTAAGAGAGGGTGGTGCTGTGTCCTCTGTGAAAATCCAGCCGCATCCCTCCACATGGATAAGCTCCGAATTAGCTCCTGCCCCAACCACTCCTGCTCCCTTTTTTTAAGCCCTAAGCCGGTTTGGCCCCGATGGGAGATCACCAAGGATGTCCATGGTTGCTGCACAGAGGCAAGGAAGGGCCAACCACCCCTGAACGACACTTGCCTTAGAACCCCGCAGCCAAGTTGCCATACGTCGGCCGTGACTTGGTGGCACTTCCCATTACCGCCCTTCTTTCAAAAGGTGGCTTCCTCCGCTTGGACTGATCCCTGTTTTCTGCCAGAGAGGAGAGGAGTGCTTGTGTGTGTGTTCCTCCAGAGGAACTGCGTGAACTGAGAGCCAGTTGGGTGTAGTGGTCAGGAGCATGGCCAGGCCCATAGCTACCGTGGGGCCCACGGGGCCTGGCCCCCTAGTGGTTTTTATGGGCCCCTCCACGAACCATGGCTCCCCCTCCCTCCCAGGCCACCTCACCCTTGCTCCCCGTCAGCAGGGAGGATGAGAGCAGCGCAAGTGGTAGCAATGGCAGCAACGAGGCTGGGCTTCAGAGAGCGGTCCGGGGAGAAGCGTCCATCTTGGGCTTCCACTAGATGCTCGCTGTGCCACCCGCCAGCAATAGGTAAGCCCAGCCAGGTCAGGCAAGGAGGCAAACCGCCGCCTCCTCTTGCCCCTGGCAGGCACACCTGGCTGCACTCCATTGTGCCAACAAACCCACACACAGCGGCCCCTGCCCACCTCACCTCTCCCAGCCCTGGGAGGGAGCTGGGGTGTGTGTGTCAGGCTCCCCCTTGTGCTGTGCCGCAGGAAGAGGAACTGGGACTTCTGGGGGGGAGCCAGACGCTCTGCAGGGAAGGCCTGCCCTTGCCGAGGGGGGGTGGAGGGAAGCTACAGCTGCTGGGCATTGCCACCGCCCCTTGCCATGGATTAACTTTGTTTTAATTGGCTACTGGGCCCCCCCAAGGCCCCCTCCCCCCAAAATCCCTAGCTACGGGGCTGGTGGACTCTAATCTGGGAGAAGCGGGTTTGATTCCCCACTCCTCCACATGCGGCTGCTGGTGTGACCTTGGGTCAGTCACAAGTTCTCTCAGAGCTGTTCTCTCACAAGCAGTCCTCAAAGAAGCTCTCTCTACCCCACCTACCTCACAGGCAGTGTTCCTTCTAAGCTAAGTTAATGTGAGCTCGCTCACAGTTTTTTAGCCTACAGCTCACACACTTTTGCCTTCGCTCAGGAAGGATGTAGCTCCAGAGCAAACGAATCTATGCAGCAGCCAAATCGCTGGCTCACCACTTTCACAGTAGCTCACAAAGTAGACCTTTTGCTCACAAGATTCCACAGCATAGAGGGAGCATTGCTCACAGGATGTCTGTTGTGGGGAGGGGAAGGGAAAGAAGACTGTAAGCCACTCTGAGACTCCTTCGGGTAGTGAAAAGCAGGGTATAAATCCAATCTCCTCTTCTTCTTCCTCTTCTTCTTCTTAAAATATATATATCAGTTTATGGCAGTCACAAGCTACACGGCTGAGTGGAAGACCTTGCACCCGGATCGTCCGAGTCCAGCCGCCTGGCACTGTTGATTTCAATAAGCCAAATGCTTCTGCTAGCTACTTGTGTGCTGTCACTCTGGTTATTAAACCCATTGAGTGCATTTTTCTCTGTCTTCCCAGGTGGAGTCGGCATGAATCTAACGGCGGCAGACACAGTGGTCTTTGTGGACAGTGACTTCAACCCACAGAACGACTTGCAGGCGTCCGCGAGAGCCCACAGGATTGGCCAGGACAAGTAAGGGGTGGGCTGAAATCAGCGTCCTCCTCGTGTATGCATCTCCCTGCCTATCCGCCGTGGCGTCGGTCTCTTTCTAAGTGCATGCTTCACCAATCCAGCAGCACGCCCTGCGCACAGCTGTCGCCAGGCACCCCAGTACAGTTCGGTGAGCCAGTTTGGTGGTGTAGTGGTTAAGTGCGCGGACTCAAATCTCAGTGAGCTGGGTTTGATTCCCCACTCCTCCACCTGTAGCTGCTGGATGACCTTGGGCAAGCCATAGTTCTGTCAGAGCTGTTCTTTCAAGGGCAGTTCTCGAGAGAGCTCTCTCAGCCCCACCTACCTCACTGGGTGTCTTGTTGTGGGAAGGGAAAGGAGTTTGTAAACCCCTCTGAGACTCCCGAGTGAAGGGTGGGGTATAAATCCAATCTCTTCCTCTTCTTCTAATACATCCCAAGCATAGCTGGAACATTGCATAGTACAGCGAACACCCCCACACAGACACACTGGGGCTGCTGCAGCTGGTTGGATCAGGGCACATCTGTAGCCAATGTCCCAGCTGTGTTGTGCTGTAGCTGGCTAGGGTGGTGGCCAACGCTCCCTCCAAGCTGTGGAGTCTTGTGAGTAAAAATCCTACTTGGTGAACGACTGGCATGTGAGCGAGCGATTTGGCTGCTGTGTAAATTACGTTTGCTCCGGAGTTACCCTTCCGGAGCTAAGACGAAGATGTGTGAGCCGGAGGCTAAAAAACGGTGAGCTAGCTCACACTAATTCAGCTTAGAGGGAATACTGGGGTCGCCTCTCCGGCAAGAGGTGGCTCAGCACCTGGACTGTCCTGGTATCTCAGATTCGTCGGGCTTGGACTGCTGGCGTTCGGAGAGATGGCATGGGCCCGATGCAGGAAGCTTTTGGGGATTATGCTTCAGATCAGGGGTCCGCCAACCTTTTTGAGCCCGAAGGCACCTTTGGAGTTCTAAAAGCGGTGTGTTTATATACACTAAATAACAATACCAAAGCCAATTGTTGCAAATATATCACAAAATTATAATGAGGATCCAGAATCATATGACAAAGGCTTTATTTCTCTGCGCTACTGCTGATGGCCCGACTTCAGAAATAGATATACTTTAATACTATGAAAGTTGCTGATTGTCTGACTGTTTACAGAATTATGCAACAGGCAAAAAAACGAAGCTCTGCAGTTCTAAAACACGGGTCATTTCCTGTGGGAGCGCACTGGAGCGGAGCTCCAGCAGTAAGGAGCCCAGGGGGTGGGCACATGCAACAAGCCCTGCCCCCTGCTCCCAGCAGCCCTCAGTTGGGCCACGAGGAGCAAGAAGCAGC
>NW_015170455.1:8255-22546 GCF_001447785.1 Gekko japonicus
GGCCCGCCTTCAGGTACAAGCTCTCCCTCCTCTGTGAGGACAGATCTGCATGTCCCCCCCCCCATAGCTAGCAATCCAAAACAGTCCAGTGGCGCCTGAGCGGTGGGTGTTGCCTTCTGACACACTTCCGGTGATGTTAGAGGGTTTGGCATATGCTAATGAGTTCTGCTAATGAGTTCTGCTAATGAGCTCCTGCACCTCTTTTTCTACGAAATGACCCCTGGTTAAAAGATATACAAGGTCCTGTTCGGATGAAGACTGCGAAACGTCTTTGTAATCCGGAAAGCTTCGTTAACCGAATCGTTCTGGACCTCTTCTTGTACATGTCATATGATTTTGGTTCTTTATTGTAATTTTGTGATATATTTGCAATTATTGACTTTGGTATTGTTATCTGTCGAATATACATACACACAGCTTTTATTGCTCTCTTCTGTACTGCTTCAGGAGCTGTGGTTCTCTCTTTTCGTATCACCTTTGGATTTCTGACCCAGTCACAAGAAGAAGAAGAAGAGATTGGATTTATACCCCGCCCTTCACTACCCAAAGGTGTCTCCGAGCGGCTTACAAACTCCTTTCCCTTCCCCTCCCCACAACAGACACCCTGTGAGGCAGGTGGGGCTGAGAGAGCTCTGACAGAAACTGCTCTTTTTCAAGGACAGCTCTTATCAGAACTACGGCTTGCCCAAGGTCATCCAGCCAGGTGCAAGTGGAGGAGTGGGAAATCAAACCCGGCTCTCCCAGATTAGAGTCCGCGCACTTAACCACTACACCAAACTGGCTCTCAAAGCGGCTGCTGTAGGAGGTGGAGACCTGTCAGGATCCTGATTAAATCAGTTCTCAACACCAGTCACTTTGAGGACAGCTAACTTTATTGAGACATTGATAGATACCATACTGGACACAAGCTATTGTTAGGACCCAAGTTGAGGTTACAGATATAGAGTGTTCAAGTAAAGGCACTAAAGATCAGGACCCAGTCACCCCATGGCATTTGCCCGCCAGAATTAACAGTCACCTACTACCCCACACACACACTAAGCACGCACCTCTCCCAAAGCACCCCTCCCGCCAGAACTAACAGTCGCCTACCCTCCCTCAGACACGTAGCCGCTACATAGCAAAAAAACCCAGAATAACAGACATTTGAGAAGCCAGGGCATTTGGCCCCACCAAGGTGACAAGCCCCGGGCACATCAAAGAGAGAGGAACCTCCTCTCTCAGTGGCAGGCGAGCAGTAAAATGCACAGGGAGCCTGGCAGGACCCCACACGGCACCGAGGAAGCCCGAGGGCAGGGCAAAAGAGTACCAGGGTAATTTTTAAAGAACACTGGGAAAGAGGAGAGAGAGAGGGAGACTGTGACAGCTGACACCGAAACACAATTATTTTAATCTCGCTATCAAATCTCCGGTGGCCAATCAGAAGCCTGGATGGCCAAGAGCCTCACGTTGCCCCTCCCTCTTTCTAAAAACAGCTGGTGGGCCCCCGAAAAGATGTTTTTTGAGCCCCAGGTTTTATGACTATTAGAAGGTTTTGAGAGACGCTGTGACCTTATGCTGGTTTTTGGCCGTAACAAGCATTGACTGGCTCGCTGTTCAGGAGTCCCGTGGTGCCCAAGGGCAGCAGGTTGGGGACGCCCTGCGGCAGAGGCTGTTGGCCAGAAGAGCATGAATAGTTCACATCCGGGGCAAGGGCCGAAGGGGGACTCCAGTGCACCATCTCCGTTCCCGTCTCCCAGTACCCGGAAGGTCCGTGTGGTCTCCCTGCCTCTGCAAGCTCGATATGGTGGGGCCGGACTACTGGGGGAAGCAGAGGAGAAGCATGGCAGAGCCATCTGGGGTGGAGGTGGCAAAAGTGCCGTCCTCCATCATGGCTCTCTAGCAGAGGGGTGTCATGTGTTCTTGATTGGAACCTCCTCATTTGCCTGCCTACACTTCCCAGAAGCGCTAGGGAAAAAGAGCAGGGAAATTTGGACACACCCCAGGGGCAGAGCCAGGGAGATAAAGGCTTTGGCTCCTGAGGGCGGGGTTCAGTCTTCAGCCTTTGGACGGCAGCCTCAAGGGAGCGGACAGGTGGGGGCTCCTGTTGCCACAGACTCCAGGGCAGCCGGGCAGCCAGGAGGGCAACAGTACCGGTGACCAGTCCGGAGAAGGGCTGGGGGTTTCTCCACAACAACGGGGGGGGGAGCAAAACCTATCCCGAGGTCCACAGACTCCAGAGATAGAGAGGGTGTGTGTAGGGGACAATGTTCCCTCTAAGCTGTGGAGTCTTGTGAGCAAAAATTCCACTTTGTGAGCTACTGGCATTAAATTTGTGAGTGAGCCATTTGGCTCCTACATAAATTGGTTTGCTCTGGAGCCATCCTTCCTGAGCTCAGACAAAAATGTGTGAGCTGGAGGCCAAAAAACTGTGAGCTAGCTCACACTAACTCAGCTTAGAGGGAACACTGGTAGGGGACAGAGGAATGGCGTTTTAAATCCTGTTTATTTTCTGTGCCCAGGTTGTGTTGATGTGCATGTGTTTAGGTTCTGTGCCTAATATGTATATAGTTCAAACAAACCTTTTTTGAGTTAAATAAGACCTGGTGTGCCTTGACCACCTAGTCCTCCCCGCGTGGCGCATTACCAGAAGCAAAAGGGAGACCAGGAAACCCAAACAGGCCCAAATCAGAGGAGTTGCCAACTCTCCAGGGGGTGCCCAAAGATTGTGGTACCAATTTCCCAAGGTTGGGGAATCAGCCAGAGGGATCTAGGAAGGCGGTGTCTATTCAGTGGGTGGTGGCAGTGTGTAATGAAGGGAGATAGCCTCACCAGGCAGGGTGGGAAGGCAAAAACAGGGTCTTGCAAGCCACAGAACGGCTGCTCAGTCTCCCAGGGCTGAGGGCGGGTCCCCGTTTTGCCACAGAGGGTTCGCACTCAGGCCTGCTTCAGAGAGCCAGTGGAGCATACGCATGAGTGGTGAACCACGTCTGTTCTTGGGAAGGCATCCTAATTTTCGCAATCTGAGTCTCATTCTCATCAAGGGCGTTATGGCAAGGAGCCGCTTCTAATGCAAACAGTTGTATTCACTTGCAAATCTTGCATGTGCTTCACAAGGCCGGTAAAAATAATCCGCTTGATCGGAAGACACAGTGGAGGAAATCATCTTCAGGCGGGCCGTCTCGAAGCTGCAGCTCACCAGCATCGTCATCGAAGGGGGTCAGTTTGCACTCGGAGCCCAGAAGTCGCAGGGGGCAGCTGAGGAGCAGGTAACCGGGAGCTCAGGCGGGTGCTTTGGACTGCGGTGCCCTCACCCCGCTCTGCTGCGTGGAAGCCGGGGGGGGGGGCAGTGGAAAACCTTTGGCCAGCTCGAGCGCTTTCCTTTGTTTCTGCTGTAGCCTGGCCCTTGGCAAGTGACAGGCCTCAGAGAAACAAGTGCAATGGATGGAGCCAAGCAGGCCCATAGCCACCGGGGGGGGCAAGCCCCCCTACAGATGAGTGCCGCCCCCTCAGACCAAAAAAAATCAGTGAAATATTTGAAAAATTTAAGATGGATGTGGGGTTTCCAGAATGACCCCCGGACACGGTCAGGGAGGCTTCGGTCTCGTTGTCTTCCCCCCCCCCCGGGCAGGAAAATACATAGGTTTTTAGAAATGCGAAATAAAATAAAACTGCAAAAAATAAAATAAAATGGCAAAATGCAAAAGAGAGAGCGTTGGAGACTCCCTCCCCCCCCAGCTTACACAGAAAAGCACTCCAGAATTGAGTTTCTGTCACCCCTGTCCTATGTGAACATGTCACACCGATGGCGCCAGAGCATAAATTGGGTTTGGCTGGTTGGACCTTAGTTCCTTTGTCTGTTTCTTCTTATTTATTTTTTTATTTATTTATTCGATTTGATATACCGCCCTAAGCCCCTTGGGGGTCTCTGGGCGGTTTACATAGGGGAGTGCTAATCACATTTGTATATCCTAACTACGGCCACATTATTCTGAAGGGGGTGATACGTCTAGAGCAGGGGTCCCCAACCTTTTTGAGCCTGTGGGCAGGGCTTTGAGTTAAAAGCCCAGCAGGAACTAATTAGCATAATAGGCCACACCCAACAGCTGAAACTCATTAGCATATCAGGCCACACCCTGACATCACAGCTCATTAGCATATTAGGCCGCAGCCCCGTGTTGCCAGAAGTGTGGTCATCCAGCCACACCCACCTTTTGCTTCTTATTCTGTTTACCTTGTTTGTTGTCAAAACCCAGGGCCTTTTTTGTAGCAGGAACTCCTTTGCATGTTAGGCCACACATGCCTACTGTAGCCAATCCTAATGAGTTTCTGCTGTTGGGTGTGGCCTGTTATGCTAATGAGTTCCTGCTGGGTGTGGCCTACTCAGGAGCCAGCCGGAACTCTGTTCCTGTGCGTTCCTGCCCAAAAATAGCCCTGCCTGTGGGTACCACTGGAATACTGGCACAGCCTGGTGGGCGCAGCCAGAAAATGACTGCCACAGGAGGCAGAGCCAGCCACAATCAATATCTGTTTTTACCCCTTTTATTTTATTTTTGGCAGTCTCCGTTTAATGTTAATAAAAAGCAAATTTGCATGTTTTCCAATAAATACATGTGGGTTATATTTGTTCATGTCTTGGGGCTCTCAAACATCTGACTTTTATTCTGTATGGCTCTTACGTCAAGCAAGTTTGGCCACCCCTGCCCTACTTGGTCCTTCCCACTTTCTAAAAACACTCCGCGAGCACCAAGAAAGGCGTTGGTGAGCGTCACGTTGGGGACCCCGGGTCTAGACGCACCTCATTCCAGCAGCACTGCGATACGTGACGGCGAAGCCTTTAACCTTCATCCTTTTTTCCCTTTTTTGTTTAAGCTGAGTGAAATTCTAAAATTTGGTTTGGACCGACTGTTGTCCTTGGATGGAAGCCCCCTCTGCGATGTGGACCTGGGATGTGTTCTCGGGGAAACACGAGGAGGAGAATGGGTGATGGATCGTGTGCCACCACCCACAGAAGGAAAGGAAGACCAAGAATCAGAAAGTATGTTGCTGATCTCTGAATTGAGATTGCTCTTAATTCCTTGGCTCTTCCTCAGCACTGTCTATCTTAATTAACTTCTGCAACCACCCTGTGCCCCCCAGAGGAGAGGCCCCCACCCCATTCCATGAAGGTCTTCGTAATGATTCCATTTTTAGTGTGTGTGTTTCTTTAAATGTTTAGTGTGACTGCAGTAATGTAAGGAGAGTGATAGAGGGCGACAAGTGTGATGTGATTGGCGGATGACTGAGAGTGTGGGAGGAGAGATACCTATGAGGTGATTCTGTGTTCCTGAAGAGATGAATGTGGAGAGGGTTCTTTTGGTGTGAGTCTGTGTGACAGGGGAATCAGTTGGAGCTTAGTTTAGCCTGCGTGGCTTTGAGGGAGAGAGTTCAGCCTGTGTGGCTATATATATGAGAGAGATATAAACCTGTCAGAGTTGAGACTGTGTGTGACGCCAAGCCTTGTCAGTTATATTTTCTTTCTTCAACAACAGTTCAAAAATACCCAGAAACCTATTTTGTTCTTTAATAAATAAATCATTATTTGTTTAAACATCCCAGCAATCAGAACAGTCCTTCCTCAAGGCCACATTGTCCTCTGAACTTGAGGAACTGTATTAAAGGGTCACGGCATTAGGGAGGTTGAGAACCACTGGCCTAGAGCAAGGAAACTTAACTCCATGGCTCACCTGTGGCTTTTCTGAGCCCTGTTCCCTGTGGCACCCTGTTCCAGGAAAGTGGGCAGTTCCTTTACAAATTAGAGTGATTTCATCATTTCCGTGGCCCCAAGATAAAACTGTTCCATTTTTAAAATGCAAGTCGTATGCTAGAACAGCACTTCCTGTAAACACGACCCGAAGACTGTTGTTCAGGAATTGTCAGATACATTTTCTATTTGTTTGTTTGTTTATTTTAATTTCTCCCCCGCCCTCCCCGCCATAGCAGGCTCAGGGCAGCTTAGTTTGGTGTAGTGGTTAAGTGCGCAGACTCTAATCTGGGAGAACGGGGTTTGATTCCCCACTCCTCCTCCACTTGCACCTGGCTGGATGGCCTTGGGTAAGCCGTGGTTCTGATCAGAGCTGTTCTTGAAAAAAGGGCAGTTTCTCTCAGAACTCTCTCAACCCCACCTACCTCACAGGGTGTCTGTTGTGGGGAGGGGAAGGGAAAGGAGTTTGTCAGCCGCTCTGAGACTCCTTTGGGTAGTGAAGGGTGGGGTAGAAATCCAATCTCTTCTTCTTCTTCTTCTCTGCTCACTGCTCACTTCCCTCTGTTGAAAGGGCTACTGGACAGGAGGGCAATTAAGTGAGATGAATAGGAAAAAATAAAAATAAATCTCACTTGATGTTGCATCTGATATCTTCAGTGGTTTTGTCGAAAGTGCATCCAACAAAAAGCTTTGTTTAAAAAAAAAAAATCTCGCTCAGGTCCCGACCCACATTTTGTGAGGCTCGTCAGTGGGCAACAGGCCACTGAGGAGTGACTCAAGGCGGGATGAAGCCAAGAGTCAGACCCTTTCTGCTGTGAAGACTGCTGGCTGAAACGGGGGCCAGTCACCCTCTCAGCCTGGCCCACCTTGCAGGGTTGTCAAGGGCAAAATTGTGGGAGAAGAGGAAGATTACTGATGGTGCCCAAAATTCTTTAGAGCAGGGGTCCCTACCCAGTCTTTTCTAGCCTGCAGTCACATTTGGAATGGTGACACCGCTTGGTGAGCGTGGTGACAAAATGTCTGCCGGAGGAAGCAGAACCAGCCACAAAATGGCTGCCGCAGCTTCCCTTCGGTCACACGGTGAAGATCCTTGTGCTGTGGTGGCAGCTGCTGGCAAAGCAGCGTTTTTAAAAAATTGCACAGCCCATCAAATCTCCAAGGGGGCCCGCCTGGCCCTGCCCACTGGCATTAGGAAGGGTGTTGGTGGGTGCCCATGGGTACCACATTTGGGACCCCACCTAGGAGGGTGGGCAGGATAAAATTTAAATATAGCCTGTCAGAAAGCTGTGGCTGTTGCGTCTACCCTGTACCGTGCCGTAGTAATAACGGCAATTCCTTTTGTTGCCTCTTCTTTATGAGAATCCGGTGTGATCTCAGGGGCTCATTTTGAGTTCTTTTATCTTTTAAGGCCACATGTACCTGTACGAAGGCAAAGACTACTCCAAGGACCCCAGCCGAGAAGATCAGAAGGCCTTTGAGCAGTTGCTCGATCTCCAGAAAACTCTGCTCGAAGAAGAAGGGAGAGCTCTCCGAAACAAAGCGAACGTAAGGATTGGGATAAAATGCTGTGTTTCAACCTGTTGGCTTTGAATGGGTTTGGGGAACCGGTATACAAGCAGGTTTGGTCAATTCTTCAATTGGAGAAAAAAAATATTCCTATTGAGAGGCTCTTTCTCCAGCCAGAATACATGATGCGAGTTAAGGGAATGGCGTGTGAAATGCGCCGTCTTCGTTTGACATCAGGGAGAGGACTTGTAAACACTCCCAACACCCCTAGGGGGTGCAGTGGCTACATTGAGGCACATGGGCGATGGAGGTGGGAAAGGGGGGGGGTGCTTTCCTGGCTAGCGGCATCCAGGTTCTGATCCATTTCAAAAATCCCCGGGAGTCTAAATACCAGGACACCTCTTGAGAAACTGGAACCTCACAGCAGCATACGCAGAACTGCTACTCCCCCAGGGCTTCTCGGTCAAAGAGTACAAACGCCTAAGCAGCCATAAGTCTCTCATTGGGGAAATAAGCCCTGGTGTGCATCGTGGCTCTTTCTTCATGTGCCTGGGAGATGAATCCACGTCCCTTTAAAGCCAAAGAGCCTTGACTGAGCCAGCATAATCTTGTGGACCTGGTTGGAGTGGCTTTAGCTTGAAAGCGGCTGCTTCAGTTCGTGGACTGGGGGGGTGTCAAGGTGAGGATCCATTACCTAGCGGGACAGTCTTCATCCCGTCCAGACCAAACACCTGTCTTTTAACCCCAAGTGGCACCATGAGGACCCAATGGGCTGCCAGCATCTGGCAGGAAGTGGCGTGACATCATAGCCGTGCGAGGGGAAGAGAAGGAGGCAGACTGTATGAACTTGCCTGTACGGAAGGGGAATTCTCGGTACTGTCATAGAATCACAGAGTTGGAAGGGACCTCCAGGGTCATCTAGTCCAACCCCCTGCACAAGGCAGGGACTTCACAACTGCCTCCCCCCACAGCTCCAAGTGACCCCTGTGCCCCAGAAGATGGCAAAAAAAAAAACCCCACACAACCCTCCAGGATCCCTCAGCAAACTGGCCTGAAAATTGCTTCTTGATCCTAAAGTGGTGGTCGGCGTTTCCCTGGGCCTCGCCTGACTTGCTGATCCTCCTAACGTCCCTGCCTCGAGAGGCAGGAGGCAAGGCGCCCTTGCCGCTCATAACACACACACTGGCAGCAGGTCCTTCCAAAAGGCAGCAAAAAACTGGCAGGGATGGAGGTGTTCTCTGACCTAGAAGAGGAGAAGAAGAAGAGATTGGGTTTATACCCCCCCCCCTTCACTCAGAGTCTCAGAGCAGCTTACAATCTCCATTTCCCTTCCCCTCCCCACAACAGACACCCTACCCTGTGAGGTAGGCGGGGCTGAGAGAGCTCTTGACAGAAACTGCTCTTTTTTTAAAAGAACAGCTCTTATCAGAACTACGGCTTGCCCAAGGTCATCCAGCCAGGTGCAAGTGGAGGAGTGGGGAATCGAACCCAGTTCTCCCAGATTAGAGTCCACACACTTAACCACTACACCAAACTGGCTTTCAGTTTCCAGCCTGGGAACTAAGTTCACAGAGAGAGAAGAGGAGATTGGATTTATACCCCGCCCTTCACTACCCAGAGGAGTCTCAGAGTGGCTCACAAACTCCATTCCCTTCCCCTCCCCACAACAGACACCCTGTGAGGTCGGTGGGGCTGAGAGAGCTCTGAGAGAACTGCCCTTGAGAGAACAGCTCTGACAGAACTGTGGCTTGCCCAAGGTCATCCAGCAGCTGCAAGTGGAGGAGTGGGGAATCAAACCCGGTCCTCCCAGATGAGAGTCCGCACACTTAACCACGACACCAAACTGGCTCTACAGGCTGAAGACTGCTGATCTAGGGGGCTCATGATTCCAGTTTGTACCCCAGGAGTCTCCAGCCTTTTTTAAGCCTGCGGGCACCGTTGGGATTCCCACCCAGGGTGGTGGGCACAGCCGCAAAATGGCTGCCACGCGATACAGAGCCAGCTACAAAATGGCTGCCACAGGAGGCAGCACCAGCCACACTGTGTTGGGGAGTGAGGTCACATATAACTTCAACAGATTTCTAATAGCCAATCAGAAGCCCTGCTGGGCAGAAGTCCCAACTGGCCCCGCCCATTTTCTAAAAACTATCGGTGCCAGGAAAAGTGTTGGTGTGTGCTATATGGCACACTGGGGACCACCACGGCTGTACACAGTCGTCTAAAGTCTTTCTCCCTCAGCAGCCAGATGGCCTGTTGTTGAAGGCTTTTTCGTAGAATCTGTGGGAAGCTGACTGAAGGGAGAGGGGGGAGAGTTGGTGCTGGATGAAGAGGGACAGGAGAGCTGCAGGAGATGGGAAACGATGCTGTAACCAGTGTGATGCAGTGACAAAAAAGGCTAAGGCGATCTTGGGGCATATCAACAGAAGCATAACATCCAAATCACAAGATGTCAGAGTCCCGCTGTGTATTTCTAGGCCTGGGCTGTCAAACATGCAGCATGGGGGCCGGTTTAGGCCCCTGGAGGGCTTCTATCAGGCCCACAGTGGAACTGGCTGTCTCCTGCTTCTTCCAGTTCTGCTGCTGCTGCTGCGTCATTGTAGCATGCTTTGCCAGACTCTCTCAAAACACTCAGGAGAGACAGATAGGCAAGCTTCTGTTCCCTGCACTGGCTAAGGCTCCCTCCCTCCCCCTTCCCCCTCCAGGAGAGGGAGGGATGAAGCCAGAGCTTACTTCCTGGCCAGGCTACCTCAATCACACAGGAGAGAAAGGGAAGCCTTTCTTCCCTTCCATTGGCTGAGGCTCCTCCCTGGAGGGAAGGAGGGAAAGCTTGCTTTGCTTGGCTGCCTCAATTGCATGGGAGAAATACAAAGCACTTTAAAGACCAACAAAGTTTTATCCAAGGCATGAGCTTTTGTGTGCCTTGCTACAGCGTGTGTGTTTTGTTGGGTTTGTTATGCTGTGGCTCTCCTGGGTGCAACTGGGTTCCCTCCCTATTTTCACTGTATTCATGCCCTCACGATCCAGTCTTGGTCGGTAGGAAAGCAATGTGAATTATTTAGATGAGGAATAACAAAAAGCCAGTGAGGTGGACCAAGTTCACCCAGCACATTTCCTTTGGGGATTTTGAACTTAGACTTCCCAGATAGTAGGCTGATACTGACCACTGAGGAAGACTATAGTTTTGTAGACTAACACATAGCCCTCAATCTGTGTCGTGGTGCCTTCTCATGTTCTTGACCAGCACATGAGGCAATTTATGTACAAAAGCTTGCAATGCACGGCCATTTCATGTTTTCCGTTGGACCCTAGGCTCAGAACTCTGAGCATGAGATTTCTGTACTGAATGTCAATAAATCAAAAGTAGGTTTGCAGCTTACAGATACACACTTGAACAGTATACTCAAGATTGCAACAGCACAGACATTTTGATGCAGTAATTCAGAGCGAGAGGTGTCAGCTATTGGACACTGTTAAACAGAATATTGCAAGAGTGCTAATGTTTTAAGCATGTTTTTATAAGTAAAAAAAACCCTATGTGTTTGTGTCCTTTATAAAGTTTATATCTCCACTCCTGGCATTACATTTTATCACACGCATGGCCCATCCCAACAAGGTTTCATTTATGTCAGATCTGGCCCTCATAATAAATGAATTCGACACCCCAGCTCTAGGCTGATCCTGCATCAAGCAGGGGGTTGGGCTAGATGGCTCGTAGGGCCCCTTCTGACTCTGTGATTCAGTGATTCACAGAATTCCTTTCCCTTGCTAGATTCTCGTCACTGGCATTCCAGCAGGACCCAGTAAGAAAAACCGTAAGCTGGATCCAGAAGAGCTGGAAGCTCGGCGTCAAAAACTCCAGGAGGCGGCAGCAAAGAAGGCCCAGCTGAAGGAAGAAAGGAGGCGGAAGAAGGCGGAAGCTGAGCACCAGAAGAAGTACGTCCCAAGGGCTCCCCCGTTCAGTCGTGTAGCGGCACAAACGGCGGGGGCACCTCTTCCAGTCTGGGGTGGTCAGAATTGAGCTGTCTGTTTCCTCGTGACTTGGAAGGGCTCTACGAAACATGGTGCCCAAAGTGGAACCGTTTTCCAAAACGTTTCAGAAAACTGTTCAGGGTACCAAGTAGCAACCAAAAATGCTTTCAAAAGTTGTTTTGAAAAACGTTCCCCCTGGTGCTTAAGCAGAAACTCTCGTGTGAGGGGGAAATTCACTTCGCTAGCGTCGTAGATGATCGTGCTGTTTTCGCAAACAGTGTGAAAAATACAGAGAAATCGGATGGATCACTAGAGAATTAAACGGGGGTGCCCTTGAACTCATTTACTGGATAAATTCTTATTCAGATCCAAGGTGGCCTCTGACCTCTCTCAAGGTGAAGTTCAAGTCTAAAGTCGGTCATTCACCCCTCAGGTCCATCCCTTTGCTCTGGTATACTTTTTTTCCCCTCCAGCTATTTCTGTTGGTGTTTGAAACTATTTTGTGTCTTTACATTTCCTGCCATGTTCTCCTTCCTTGCATTTCATTTTTTGAAACTTGGAAAACGAGATTCTTTCAGACTTATTTCTTGTTGCTTCAGATGTGACTAAAACTCTTACTCTTTAGGGCAAACAGTTTTTTGAGGTAGATCAAGATGGGTGGCCGTGTTAGTCTGTCTGTAGCAGTAGAAAAGAGCAAGAGTCCAGTAGCACCTTAAAGACTAACAAAATATGTGACGGGGGAGGAGCTTTAGTGAGTCACCACTCGCTTCTTCAGAGACATCTGTCCTAATTGTTGGAAAGTGGAGTGATTTCAGATGCCGAACGACATTAGCAGGCCAATGACAATAGCAGGTGTGATTGCATTAGGTGTAATATGCAGAGAGGCATGGAGAAATCAGCATTGGTAATGAGACAGGAAACCTAGGTCTCAGTTCAGTCCAGGTGGATGCATTGACTTGAGCTTCATTATCAGTTGCAATTCAGGAGTCTCTCTAATCTCATTTTATTAATCCCAAAAGTCATTTCTCAAAGGTTTGTATTTGTCATTTTTCCTCCTCTTTTTGTTGCAAAACGATGGAAATAACATCTACCGAAGGCAGTCAGTTGACTGTGATGTGTACTAGTATTTGGGCGTATTTGAATCTTACTGGTGAATGTCAACATAGGCCACATTTCTGACGGTCACCGTAACTCATTGTGCATCGCTCAAGCGAAATTGGGGTCTGTTCCGCAACCGCTGAATGAATGTCTGGTGCCCTCCTGCAGGATGGCCTGGTGGGAAGCCAGCCAGTACAGATCCAGTTGCCTTGAATCAGAGGAGAGCAGTGAGGAGGAAGAGGAGGGGCAGAGGCCGGCGGTGGATGTGGACTATGCAGACCCAGAGCTGAGCGACATCCAGTACGTCTTGGGCGATGTCACCCACCCCCGGGCAGGAGAAGAGGACGCCATCATTGTGCACTGTGTGGGTAGGTGGGGAAGGGGGCAGGCTCTGCTGGAGCAGGCCAGGGTGTTGCGTGGAGGACCGGATGGACGTCTTGAGCTGGGGCAGGAAATGGGAGTTCATGACAGTCTCTGGCCCCACTGATGGCCCCTAGTCTTTTTGGCCACTGTGTGACCCAGAGTGTTGGACTGGATGGGCCGTTGGCGTCATTCCACATTGGCTTCTCTTATGTTCTTATATTCTCTCTTCTGAGGAACAGGGCCGAAATGTGCAGAAGGCCCATTTGAAATATTTTGTCGCCCCCCTAAGTCACGCCTTGCGCCCGTGCTGCGTCTGGCTGGAACCATGCCAAGGCTCTGCCACGGTGCAGCCTTGTGGGCTCAGCCCTGGCTAGTGGCGCTGGTTTCCTGTTGTTTTGCGAGGAGCGAGATGAGTTCCTGGGGTGCGTCCCTGCGCCGTTCTGCAACGTGTGGCCAAAGGAAGACGGCTCCTACTGAATCAGGCCCTTGGGTTGCTCTCGAGGTCAGTGCTGCCGACTCAGACAGACAGCAGCTTTCCCGCGTCCCAGTTCCAGGTCTTCCCCATCACCTCCTGCCCGATCCTTTTAACTGCAGGTGCCAGGGGTGAGCCTCCTGCTTGCCAAGCAGATGCCCTGCCCCTGAGTGAAAGCTCAGGCCGCTGGGCCAGAGAACCATCCCTGAGGCAGCACTCCCTGTATCCCCTCTCTTGTCGTAGTAGCACACTGTTGCTAGGCTGTCCGGACACTTCGGCAGGTAGCAGTTGAAATGGACACACAAAAATGCCCTTCCAGGTTGTAGATGGTGATTTCTCAAGTCCAGATGACCATCCACTACGAATACGCGTCACTTCCGAGGCCGTTCGTCGTGGTCGCTGGCAGCGCGAGACTGTTGGTGCTGGAGACATTGTGTCGTGATAGTCCTCGATAGTCCTTGGAAAGCACTGAGACACATGCTCCTAAGTCGTCCGGAGCCTTGCAGCAAGAGATTCAGAGTCACATCGGCATGCAACCCTTCCAAGTTTGCACCCTTGTGCCTCACAGGCACAAGGGTGCAAACTTGGAAGGGTTGCATGCCGATGTGACTCTGAATCTCTTGCTGCAAGGCACCGGACGACTTAGGAGCATGTGTCTTAGTGCTTTCCAAGGACTATCGAGGACTATCACGACACAATGTCTCCAGCACCAACAGTCTCGCGCTGCCAGCGACCACGACGAACGGCCTCGGAAGCGACGCGTATTCATAGTGGATGGTCACCTGGACCTGAGAAATCACCGAAGGGCATTTTTGTGTGTCCATTTCAACTGCTACCCGCCGAAGTGTCTGGACAGCCTAGCAACAGTGAGCTACTACGACAAGAGAGGAGTTACAGGGAGTGCTGCCTCAGGGATGGTTCTCTGGCCCAGCGGCCTGAGCTTTGACTCAGGGGCAGGGCATCTGCTTGGCAAGCAGGAGGCTCACCCCTGGCACCTGCAGTTAAAAGGATCGGGCAGGAGGTGATGGGGAAGACCTGGAACTGGGACGCGGGAAAGCTGCTGTCTGTCTGAGTCGGCAACACTGACCTCGAGAGCAACCCAAGGGCCTGATTCAGTAGGAGCCGTCTTCCTTTGGCCACACGTTGCAGAACGGCGCAGGG
>NW_015170455.1:22903-32472 GCF_001447785.1 Gekko japonicus
TCTGCTGTTGGGTGTGGCCTATTATGCTAATGAGTTCCTGCTGGGCTTTTTCTACAAAAAAAGCCCTGTAATAATCAGTAATGCAGATGAGCTCCTGCATCTCTTTTTCTACAAAATTAATAATAATAATAACCCGTCAGGGTCAGGGGTGACCAAAGGATAAAGGGTGTGAAGCACTGTACAGTGTTAAACGTTAACTCTTTTTCCGCCCTGTTCTTTCTTGATGGGGTGTTAAGAGCAAAACCCATTTAGATCTAGATTTCCAGGAGTCATGGAGCTGCTCACGGTTCTTCCCTGGCCCCCTTCCTACTTTTTCCTCACAACCACCCTGTGAAGTGGGTTAAGCTGAGGGCCCAGATCTCCCTCATTCTAGTGCGGTCTGCCAACTACAGTGACTTAGTCCAAGCCCATTGGAAAATAAGCCGTTACCTCAAAGCCTGGGTGAGAATTGGCTTCCTGCTTGCGTTCGGAGGGCGAGCGCCAAACCTCTTGGTTGCCATCGGGGATGGGAGAGCAATCCGGTGAGTGCTGAAGAGGGAAGCTGAGGAGGAAGCGGCCTGTGGGGCCAAGGAAGGAGAGGAGGAAGCGCCTGAGCCAGGCGGTGCGCCGGAGAATTCAGCAGCCCCCTCTTCCTGTAATTTTTATTTTATTTTATTTATTATTTGTGTTTACAGCCCGCGCATCCCGCGAGTGGGCTCAGGGCAGGTAACACCATAAAACATACAATTAATACAATTAGAATGAAACAATGTAAACAATTTAAAATTAATAAACTTTAAAACACAGTCACACTTCTAACAAGTCAGCCAGCCGCGGGTTCCCTGGCATATTATTTGGGTTGATAAGTTTATGGGTGACAACCACCGCAGGGAGGCCATATGGAGACGTCCAGTGCCTCATCCGAAGGCCTGGCGGAACAGCTCCGTCTTACGGGCCCTGCGGAATTGGAGAAGATCCCGCAGGGCCCTGATCTCGACTGGGAGCACGTTCCACCAGGCGGGGTCCAGGGCAGAAAAGGCCCTGGCCCTGGTTGAGGCTAAGCGGACGTCCTTTGGGCCAGGGACAACCAGGAGATGTTGGTCTATAGAGTGTAACGCTCTTTGGGCCAAAAATGGGGAGAGGCCGTCCCTCAGATATGTGGGTCCCAGGCCGTATGAGGCTTTAAAGGTGATCACCAGCACCTTGAAGTGAATCCGGAAGCCATCTGGCAACCAATGCAGTTGGCGAAGCACCTGCCGGATGTGAGCCCGCATAGGCGTCGATGTCAGTGGGCGCGCCACCGCATTTTGCACCAGCTGTAATTTCCAGGTCAGCCTCAAGGGTGAGCCTACATAGAGCGAGTTGCAGTAATCAAGCCTGGAAGTAACCATTGCATGGATCACTGTAGCGAAGTCCTGGGGGGAGAAATACGGTTTCAGCAGCCTTATCTGCCCAAGATGGGAAAATGCAGATCCGGCAACTGCCGTAACCTGGGCCTCCATAGAAAGAGAGGCATCCAGTGTTACTCCCAAGCGCCTCACTTCCTGGGTCGGCAGCAGAGGCGCCCCTTCCAGTGTGGGGAGTCTGATATCCACAGCCACACACACCCGACCCAGGTACAGGACCTCCGTCCCTTCGTCTCCGTAAGGGGGGGGTAGCCACTCCTCTGTCCTCCCAGTCTGACACGTTCACTGAAGTTTGGGAAGACTTCTGCCTCTTCCCCACTTACTTCATAAGGGTGGTCCCACACTGCCGCCACCGCTCTTGAACCTGCCAAGACAGCCCTGAAGTGAAGACCATGTGGGAATTCTAAAGAGGGTGTCTTCTCTACACGCTTAGCAGCTGGTCTCTGCGAAACCCTGTCCCTTGATAGCTGCCCCTTCCCTGCTGAAATAAGAAGAATATTGTCACTGTATCTTTTCTTCCAGACGACTCTGGGCGTTGGGGAAGAGGGGGCTTATTCACGGCTTTGGAGAATCGTTCTGACCAGCCAAGGAAAGTGTACGAGCTTGCCGGGAAGATGGACGGTAAGTCGAGTGGGGCAGAGCAGTTCTGTTGTTCTGAGGGGGTTTGACAGAAAGCAAGACTTGCTGTCTCCCAGATTAGCCACGGTTGGGGTATCCCTGAAGAGAAGCTGCGATCCTAAAATAGTGCCAGTCAGCATTAAATATCGCATTGTTTATTAGATCTCTCATTCTGTTTGATTATAATGTTCTATACCACATAACCCACCCTGAGTCTCAAGTAGAAAATTGGTAAATTTGGTGTAGTGTTTAAGTGCGCGGACTCTAATCTGGGAGAACCGGGTTTGATTCCCCACTCCTTCACTTGCAGCTGGCTGGATGACCTTGGGCAAGCCATAGTTCTGATAAGAGCTGTTCTTGAAAAAGAGCAGTTTCTATCAGCGCTTTCTCAGCCCCACCCACCTCACTGGGTGTCTGTTGTGGGGAGGGGAAGGGGAAGGAGTTTGTAAGCCGCTCTGAGACCTTTGGGTAGTGAAGGGCGGGGTATAAGTCTAATCTCTTCTTCTTCTCTTCTGGTGTGACCTTGGGTCAATCACAAGTTCTGTCAGAGCTGTTCTCTCAAAGACAGTTCCGGAAAGAGCTCTCTCAGCTCCACCTACCTCACGGAATGTCTGTTGTGGGAAGGGGAAGGAGATTGTAAACTGGTGCCATGACTGAAAAGGCCCACGTTGCCACCTGCCTAATCTCAGCCATGACTGAGAAGGCCCACGTTGCCACCTGCCTAATCTCAGAGGGCGGGGGCACCCAAACCAGGGCCTCTGAGGATGGCCACATTTGGTGCTTTTTAAATGCTGTTAGCCGCCCTGAGTCCCGTCCGGTGGAGAGGGAGCGGGATATAAATTTGATAAATAAGGGGATGGGCAGCCCTTCTGTTAGGTTGGTCCTGGACTGTACAGGGCTCCAAACACGTCACCAAATTCTTCTCTTCTTTGCATGTCGTCCATTGACTTGCCTGTTAGTTTTTCCTCTTTTCCCTCTCAGCAGGAGATCAGCGCTATGCTAAACATGACAGAGGACAGAAGGGCCAGAGACAGTGTAGAAATTCCAAGAATTCACCCGATTATGCACGTGCTGAAGTGTTTTTCTTTCTGCTCTCGTTGATTATTTCCTGCAGACTTGACGTTGGGAGGAACACTTTTATTCCCTGTGGATGACAAAGAGTCGAGAAACAAAGGCCAGGACTTGGTAAGTATGCCCAGAGCCTCTCTGGCTGTCTCTGTTTCCATCACCAGACTGAAGCAGTGCGACATGTGAACCATGAGCCCTCCTCATCAGAACAAAATGAAAACACAGTTGTACCTGGAGCAAACTGTGTAACTCAGCTGCAGGGCTAACTCAGGATCTCATTTAGAATCTTGCGAAGCGTCAGAAGACTCTGGGGTGTGCACAGCCCTTTGATCTCTGATTTAAGCTTTAAAGTGCCTAGGAAATCGCAGTCCTCCTTTCCTAGGTTTAGTGTTGTGGTTAAGTGCGCGGACTCTAATCTGAGAGAACCGGGTTTGATTCCCCACTCCTCCACTTGCACCTGCTGGATGACCTTGGGCAAGCCATAGTTGTGTCAGAGCTGTCCTTGAAAGGACAGTTTCTCCCAGACCTGTTCTCTCAGCCCCACCTACCTCACAGGGTGTCTGTTGTGGGGAGGGGAAGGGAAAGGAGTTTGTAAGCCACTCTGAGACTCCCTTGGGTAGTGAAGGGCGGGGTATAAATCCAATCTCCTCCTCCTCGGTTGCTCCAGGACCTGCGAAGGCCTGCCATTCTCTCCAAAGCACAGGCCCTCTTGTAAGTGCTCGGCAAGACCTGGGGAAGGAGCACAGGTTGCCATGCTTGCTCGGAAAGGCCTCGTGGAGGGCTCTTGCTGTGGCCGCGTGAGCCGTGAAGGCGGGAAGAGGCCCTGGGCCCTGTTAACAATCTCCGTCTCCTTATCTGAGCCCCCAGGGGGGTGAGTTCAGACAGCCTTCCAGGGACACCAGGGCTGCCTTGGAAGCAGAGCCTCCACATTAGGAAATGATTTGCGTTTTCAAGCAGCCATAAGCGTCTAGAAAATGGGGAGCAAAAACGGAGCTGTTTTCAGTCTTGGTCCTGAAGCACTGTAACAACTACCCATTAAGGGAGGCGGGAAGCATTTCTTCTCCATAATCCACGCAGTGATTTTTCTAGCTGTTTGATTGGCAGTCTCATTTGTCTGTCTTGTCTTAGCTGGCTCTTGTCGTAGCCCAACACCGGGACCGTTCCAACAATTTGTCCGGGATTAAGCTCTCTGCTTTGGAAACAGGATTAAAGAAGCTGTACCGGGCAGCCAAGGAAAGGGGTGGTAAGTGTGTTTGCCCTGGGGACCGCTGGAAGCCTCGTGGGCTTTGATTTTGCCCGTCGGTTTGAGTTTTGTGGCTTGAGTAAGGGAGGCCGGAGACGGACTTCTTGGGAGGAGGCAGCAGTGAGGGTTAGGTGTCTCACGGAAGCGACAATTCCCAAAGTTCTTTGTGAGAAAGATCACAATGTGGCAACCTTCTCCAGTCATGTATTGACTTAGGTTATGGTCACACTGGCGGCTTAGCGCAATATGGTGCTGCCTCTAATTGAACTGGTGTAAAGTGTTGTAGGGCATATCAGCCACACAGCACACCCTGCTGCTCATTACCCATGGAGACATCCCGTGGTAAAGCATCCACATTATTTCAGCGCCTCAGCCACGGAGCGCGCTGCCAGAAAAAATTCAAAATTCATGTGCGCGCAAAATTCATTTGATCTGGAGGGGAGGGGTGGCTGTGTCGGGCCAAACTGCCCATGTGACCACAGCCTTAGTAAAGAGGCTTATAGTGCCAGCAACAAGGGCTTCTCCCCACGCTGGGTCACTCCTTACAGGAGCCAAGAGCACAGGGATGTTCAGCCTGGCACCAACCTTTCCTGGGGCTCACTGAGTGTTTTTACAAACTGGATGGGGCCATGTGCGGCTCTCGCCCATCATGGCTTCTGATTGGTCACTGACGATCTGATTGGCTGCACGGATAAAAATGTTTCCTCCACAGCTCCACCAGTATTGGCTTTATTCTCTCACATATTCTCTCTTTCTCAGTGCAGTTTTTAAAAAAAAATTACTCCTCCCCTACATTTGGGCTTCCTCTCTGTGTGGCTTCACTTCCTGCAGCAGCCGTTTGATGATTGGCGGCACCTCCCAGGGCAGCCATTTTGTGACCGTACCCACCACTCTTTCAGAATCCCAAAGGGGCCTGCAGTCTAGGAAAGGGCAGGGGACCCCTGCTGTAGCAAATTCTCCTGTCCCTCCTCTCCATGGTCAGTGGTGAAGCTTGAAGATGCCTCTTCTTTATTGGATCGCCCCCCTGCCCCCAGTCTGGGGACCTGCTGAGGGGCAGAACTGGGCCCATGGTTCTGCTGCGGCAGGGCACTTCAGAAGAGCTTCTTGCTTGCCTCATAGATTACATATACGGGGGAGGGGCTCTTTTAATGCCGGGGACTGGATTGAGCTCCTTCCCAAGCTCCCAATTAGGGACGGGCACGAATCACAAAAATCTAGTTCGTGGGCGAACCACAAACTGAACTGCAAACCCAGTAAGGTGGCATGGAAACCGAACCAGGTTCGTGCCCGAAACAGCTTAGCGGCATGGGCAGCCTGCTCCCACGGATCAGCTGTTTAAAGAGGCGCCCCTGGGCAGGAGAAGGCAGCGCAGAGCTGCACCAGCTGAGAGCTCTCAACTCCCCACTGACCCAGCTGATCTTGGGCTGGTTTCTCTTGCAGCCTGGTTTAAACCAGGCTACAAGAGAAGCCAGCCAC
Organism: Gekko japonicus; assembly: GCF_001447785.1. Taxonomy (NCBI): domain Eukaryota; kingdom Metazoa; phylum Chordata; class Lepidosauria; order Squamata; family Gekkonidae; genus Gekko; species Gekko japonicus. The sequence continues at coordinate 28,694 of NW_015170455.1, forward strand.
AGCTGAGGCGCTCCCTGCCTCCCCGGCTGATCCTCGGGCTGACTTCTGCAGTCCCTTTAAAGTCCCTTTAAAGTTTAAAGGGACTGCATAAACCCGCACAACAAACAGCTGAGAGGCAGGAGCAGATTGCCGTTTTCAGACCTACCCAAAATTCTTGAATATATCTGAGATCTTCTCGGGATTTTTTCCCCAAGAAAACCCAGATACATTTGGGAAGACGAAATATACCTGAAAAATACCAATAAGGTCTTTTTCGGATACATTTTCATTTTGCGTAGATCCGAATGCGTACTCCCTCGTTCGCGAACATTGTTTTACAAACTGGCCAAAATCAGTGGCCAACTTCAGTTCATTAGCCAGTTTGTGCCTAACCCTGCTCCCAGTTACTATCCGTATAACTTTCCAGGGAACTCTGTGGTTCACTTTGATAATTAGGAAATCGTTCATTTTGAAGAGTATCATGGTTCACCCCAACTTTGAAAGCGTTTTCTTCTCTTTCTGCCAGCAAGCGTCCACCTTCCCCGCATTGGCTATGCCACCAAAGGCTTCAATTGGTATGGAACGGAGCGTCTCATTCGAAAACACTTGGCCAGAAGAAGAATCCCCACCTTTGTGTATCCTTCTGAATTGGGAGGGGGGTTTTGTAACCGTCCCAAGAGCAAGCTGTTTCGGTCAGCCCTAATTTGGGGGTTGGTGTAATGGTTAAGTGCGTGGACTCTAATCTGGGAGAACTGGGTTTGATTCCCCAGTCCTCCACATGCAGCTGCTGGATGACCTTGGGTCAGTCACAAGTTCTGTCAGAGCTGTTCTCTCAAGGGCAGTTCTGGAAAGAGCTCTCTCAGCCCCACCTACCTCACAGGGTGCCTGTTGTGGGGAGGGGAAGTGAAAGGAGTTTGTAAGCCGCTCTGAGACTCCCAAGTGAAGGACGGGGTATAAATCCAGTCTCTTCTTGTTCTTCATTATCATTGGCTGCCTTTGGCAGACTGAATAAAGGCCTTTTCTGGCTTTAAAACGCTGAGATTGCTGCTCATTAAAATCCCTCTAAGCTGTGGAGTCTCATGAGCAAAAATTCTACTCTGTGAGCTACTGGCATTAAAGTTGTGAGTGAGTGATTTGGTTTTACAGCAGAACTTCAGACTTGGCCTTGGTGAGGGCCACAGCCTGTCCAGGATAGAAAATCCAGCCGGCCCACTGCAGTTATCCTACTTTGTTTTGTTGCCAAAAATGGGACTGAAGGACTCAAAGCAGCGTCCTCTCAGGACTTCCAGAATTTTCTCTCCCTCTGCCCCTCAGCCTGGAAGGCTTTATGGCCTTAACCTTCTTTTTTAGCTACTACTTCCCTCGGAATAAAGCATCGGCGTCTTCACAAGCCTTCACATCGTCGGCACCAAATCCATAGCCCTGAAGAGAGTCTCCGCAGAACAAGCCTGTTTTCTTGTGCCTTTTGTGAACTGTTAAAATGCAATAAAAACTCCAGCGTGGAGAATTTCTTTTGGGGTCATTAGGAATTTAGCCTGAGTTCTGTTGTTAGCACAGAAGCTGCACTTTTGTATAGTGGTTGGGGGGGGGGGCCTTGAGGATCGGGCTTCCTGAAGTTTTTCTCCTTGTGTGAAGAGGAGATCGGTTTGGCTCAGCTGTGGAGTCCGGCAGGGGGAATGCCGCAAGATGAAATCTGGCCATGTGACTTTTCCCTCTGTCTTTCCTTCTTGGGTCCCTACACCAGTTGACTTTTTATTCCTTGTTCTAACTCTGATCACCTTTGTTTCTCTGATCATGTTTTGTAATGCATTTATTTTTGTCAGGAAAGAAACTATTTCCGTATTTCAGTTATTTTGCTATGGTCTCAGCAGAAAAAAAGAGTCCATTCCTTGAGAAAAAGAGCTGGGAGAACCGTAAGAACGTAAGAGCACTGCTGGATCAGACCAATAATCCATCTAGTCCAGCATCCTCCCTATAAAAGTGGCCAACCAGTTCCTCTGGAGTGCCAACGACGATACATAGAAGCCGATACCTTCCACTCACGTTGCCTCATGGCACTGGGATTCGGAGGTTTAGTGCCTCTGAATGTGGAGGTTCGCCTCAGTCACCACGGCTAATAGCCACTGATAATCCTCTGTGAATGGCTCTAATACCCTTTTAAAGCTGTTTATTCCTGTGGCCATCACTACATCCTCTGGCAGCGAATTCCACATTTTAGTCACAATCTGTGTAAAGTATTGCATTTTGTCCGTCCTGAACCTCCTGCCCCTCAGCTTCATTGGATGCCCTCAAGTTATAGTATTTTGGGAGAGGGAGAAAAATTTCTCTTGGTCAACTCTCTGCACCTGATGCGTAATTTTATAAACCTCTGTCATTTATTTCCCCTCATGTCCCCTCAGTCATCTCTTTTCTAAACTGAGAAGTCCCAGACTCTCCTCACAGGGAAGGTGCTGCAGTCAGTCCCCCTCCTCTGTACTTTTCCCAGCTCTGCAATGTCTTTTGAGATACGGTGACCAGAACTGTACACAGGATTCCAATTGAGGCCGCACCATTGGTCTGTACAAGGGCATTGTCATATCAACCATTTTATGTTTAGTCCCTAACATAAGAGTTTCCCCTTTTCAGTGCTGTGGCACACACTGGGGTTGACACTTTCAGTGAGCTGTCCACCACACTCCCAAGATCTTTTCCCCTCTCAGTCTCAGGAAGTTCAGACCCCGTTAGCCTGTACTTGAAGTTGGGATTTTTTGTCCCTGTGTGCATCACCTTACACCTAGCAGCAGTTTGTGGAGGTCCTCTTGGAATTCTTCACAGTCAGCCTTGGTTTTCACCATCCTGAGTCATTTTATGTCATCTGCAAACTTGGCCACTACACGGCACGCCCGTAGTTCCAGATCACTTAGGAGTAAATCAAACAGTACCGGCCCCAATACCCATCCTTGTGAGACCCCAACTGCTTGCTTCCCTCCACTGTAAGAACTGTCCGTTGATTCCTACTCTCTGCTTCCTGTCATTATTGAGGCAGTTTTTGATCCGTGAGAGAGCCTGCCCTCTTATCCCAGGGCTGCTAAGTTTTACTCCGGCATCTTTGGTGAGGCGCCTCGTTCACTGCTTTTAGGTTAACTGCAACTAACTTGTCCCATGATTTCCTTGGGATTTAAGAGCAGCTAACCCCCCTTGCCGGTAAGGTCACAGAGCATTTTTTAAAAGTTAAGAAATTTTAGAAGAGCCAAACTAGACATCGAGACCCAAGTGCCGTGTGACGGAGTGAGCTTCCCATCTCTGGTCCCAGCTCCTGCCAACCTAGCACTTCGAAAGCAAGAAACTGCAAGTAGGTAAATGGGTACCACTGCGTTGGGAAGGGAACAGCATTTCGTGCGCCTCGGCGTTTAGTCATGCAGGCCACGTGACCACGGAGACGTCTTCAGACAGCGCTGGCTCTTCGGCTTAAAAACGGAGATGAGCACCGCCCCCTAGAGTCAGATTCGACCGGCCTTCGAGCAAGGGAAGCCTTTACTGCAAAATTCAGGGGGAGGGGAACCCTTCTGTTGCGATATCCTGAGACTCATGATAATTCCCTGGCCCAGCTCTATGGCATCAGTTGGCACTGGCCCGAGTGCCTCTTGTGTTTATAGCTGTGTAGGTCCTTTCACCTAATTTAGCCCTAAAAGACTACGCGGGGGGTGGGGGAGGCCTTTACTTATGGTATTGGTGTGGGCTGTCTGGAAGCACCCTGCACAGAGAAGTGTTTGGAATTTTCTAGAGCTAAGCCCAAAGAGATGTAGTGGCTGCCCCCCCCC
>NW_015170455.1:32802-36084 GCF_001447785.1 Gekko japonicus
GTTAAGTGTGCGGACTCTAATCCTGGGGAACCGGGTTTGATTCCCCACTTCTCCACTTGCACCTGGCTGGGTGGCCTTGGGAAAGCCGTGGTTCTGATAAGAGCTGTTCTTGAAAAAAGGGCAGTTTCTCTCAGAACTCTCTCAGCCCCACCTACCTCACAGGGTGTCTGTTGTGGGGAGGGGAAGGAGTTTGTAAGCTGCTCTGAGACACCTTTGGGTAGTAGTGAAGGGCAGGGTATGAATCCAATCTCTTCTTCCTGGTATGGCCACTCCACAAAACACGCTTGCCGCAACCACCTCCCTGTGGGGAAAAGCACCCATCTGCACTGGATTTGGTGCCTCAGACCCCAGTTACCTCAGTAATGACTATTCCAGTCTCCTCAGTCTTGGTTTTGCTGCTGTTGATGCTCACACTCGAGCTCTCCAACGTTGTGGCTTCAGTTCTGAAGCTGCCATGGTCATGCCAAGAACCTAAACCTCCAACGCCCAGGCATTGTAGGCGCCCTTCTTCAGGACCCAAGAAGAGGAGACGACGCCTGCCCTCCGGGCCAGTGGAGATACTCTCCCCACATTTCCCCTATTGGTCATCACCTTCAGATACTCCACAATGCCCTCACTAATTCGAGTGCTTTCTCCATCTACTCCCATATTGGTACCTGAGACTGACTCTTCCACAGCCAATTCCGGAGAGTTCTGGCTTGCTGAGGAAGCCATTTTGGCCACAGTAGTGTGCCAGATGTCCAGATCTTGGGATCTGTTTCGGAAGAACCGGTCCAAGAATCTGTCCAGGGCTGTCAGCCATCCCCATCTGCCATTCAACCTCTGCAAAGCCATTTCTTGTGGGTCTGCATGGCTGGTCTCACCATCCTTACCCAAGGTTCCCTCAGTACTTCTCCCCAAATGTGGGCATTGCCCAGGTCTTGCCTGCGTCCCTCCAGGGCCCAGGAAAACTGAGGAAGTGAGAAAGAAAGAAAAGGGCTAATTGGGGTTGTCACCGGTTTCCTGGGCCAGATCCCACCCCACAGGATTCTTTCACCCTCACACATTTCCTGCCGACCTCATGGGAGAGAGGTAGACCAAAAGGTTACCAGCAGGATTTTTGAAAAAAGGTTCCAGGGGAGACAATCTGGGTCAGAGTAGGCACCCACCCACCCAAGCATGGATCACTAACTGGTAAAACAGACAAGCATGCGAGGGCTTGCTTTTGAAAGAGTTTATTGAAGAGGACACACACAACTGAGGTAAAAATGAACAATCAACCAGCAGTTATGGGATGTTAAAGTGTAGGGAGTATACGGCTGAGGCAGAATCCTGTCAGGCAGGTTCATAACGTATAGATGTGGCAGGTTGCTCCCCACCAGGCCCAGCAAACCCCGCTATAGCCTCCTGGAACTCCTCAGGTAGCCGGACAGGGAAACGTCACCAAAGGTCTGACATCTCACTCGTGCAGACAAACCCTTCTCCCTCCACCACCCCCTCCCAAAGCCTGACTTCTGAGGAGTCCTTGTGGTCCCCTGTCAGGTCTCCACCTTTCCCTATATGTAGCTCCCGCTGGCTGGTTCAGAGGCGGTGGCGGAAGGGGTGGCCGGGCAGCAGCTCTGAGGCCTCCCTGCCCACCTTGGCACGGGTCGAGGGGAACCACCACCGGTTCCAGGCACCGGAGCTGGTGTGGCCGGGTGAGGTTCCGCTCCAGAAGGCAGCTGTTGGGTGGGGTGGCTGAAACCTCCCCCTCCTCTTTGTTCCCGTTGGTGTCCCTTTCAGCCCTTCGTCACCCCCGTGGGTCAAGGCACACGCCAGAAGGAAGACAGGGACTCCAGTGTTCCTTCCACCGATACGAGTGAAATGGTTTATTGAGGGGCTAAGAATCCCATGCTACCAAAGCAACCACGGGCATGCGTGAGAAACAAAGCAAGGGCAGGTGCCAGGGAAAACGAAAAGGTGTGTGAGGGGTTGCACAGAAGAGCTGGAGATACCCAGGCCCCATTGCCAGGCCTCCGTGGAAGACATGGCGGGCAGGGAAGCGAGGAACTGGGGTGCATGGCAGAGCCAGTTCCAGACAGTTAGGTTTGTTGTCAATAATTCATGCACACAGTTCATGCCCTTCAGCTAGGACCAGCCCAGCCTCCGAGAGCTTTGCCTCCCGAGCAGACTGGCTTTCGTGCAAGGGAACCTTTACCTTTTTAAGAATCTCACACTTTTTAAGAATTCCATGCTACAAAAGAAACCACAGGCATGCGTGAGGAACAAAGCAAGGGCAGATGCCAGGGAAAATGAAAAGGCGCGTATAGAAGAGCCGGAGACACCCAGGCCCCATTGCCAGGCCTCTGTGGAAGACATGGCGGGCAGGGAAGAGAGGAACCGGGGTGCATTGCAGAGCCAGTTCCGGACAGTTAGGTTTGTTGTCAATAATTCATGCCCACAATTCATGCCCTTCAGCTAGGACCAGCCCAGCCTCCAAGAGCTTTTGCCTCCGGAGCACCTGGCCAACCTGTTTTAGCATCTGATAGGGCATGTGCAGAGGAAGGGACAGAGGATTTGCCTGATCCCCATTTCTTTTGATCTCCCTTGCTCAGTTTGGTGCTGTGCTAAACGTATGCTGTCTGAGTGTGTGTGTTTCCCCAGCCCAAATTGAGAAAACACTCAGTACAGTCCTGTAGAACAGAATCAGGTCTTGTACTTTATTGATCAACAAAGGAGGAAGGTGCAGATCCAATAAGGTTTTGGACCCCACAGCTCTCCCTAAGGTCACAATGGGAGGCATAAAGTTTTATACCCCCTATGACTGTTAGAAATAAATCACAATGATTGGTTCCATCAAACTTTGTCATATATCCGTCACACCATTCTGATTGGGCCCAGGCCCCTAGGTTGGACTTTCTCAGGCAAAAATATACCTCCTTCAGTTGATCAATGGGCCTTCTTCTTCCCAGGCTATGAAGTGACAAAAAGTATCTAAGGTAACAGATATGGGTCCATCGTGTAGTATGGTTTCCATCTAGCGCAAGCTTCCTGGCATCAGGGACATGCGCCGTTACGACTGGCCATTATAAGCAAGGTCATAAGCAGTCAGTTACTGCCTGTCAGCATTTAGTGTTTCCCCCAGAATGCATTTCAGCCATGAACCAAAGTGAATATCTGAATATATGTTCATAATTGATTTCTGCTTCTGTAATTAGAATCACCCATGGCACTTCTTAACATAGCTGTATGTCAGAGGTGCTAGCTGAGTCCACTCGGGTTAGCCGACGAAGTCAGTGCTGCTGAGTGCATGAGAGTGTTCCA
>NW_015170456.1:0-1544 GCF_001447785.1 Gekko japonicus
TCAATATAATACACATCATTTATCAATGGGGAAGGAAGATGGGTGTCCTCATCTCAAATGTTGGTATCTACAAATATCTTAATAGTATCTGAATAAAGAGGATGGAATTTGTTGAAGTACGCTGAGAAATTCATCCGGCTAGTAGGTTAGAGGAATTTCTTACGAAGCATCTCATGTAGGTATATAATAGCTGTAAGATATATGAACAAAATTACAAGAGATACAAACATAAAGAACTATTTTACCTTTTCTGTTGTGGAAATAAAACAAAATTAACACATTCTGTAACCACTGCCCAATAACTGGCAATTGCAGACCATATGGGCTTAATGCTAAGGCACGGAAAGCTAACTTACATCCCTTCCTTTGCATTTCCATGATAGGTATTTTTAACTGCAATTCTGCACAGCAAAGACAATAGCTCGATCAATAATTATTGTGTCACTCGCTGGTGCGAAACAAAACCTGCAATGTAATTTAGGTGCCATGTAATTACCGCATGGAAAAAAAATGACGCCGCTGCAGCAGCAAGCAGATGCCAGTAATTGAGTCTTCACCAGAGTACCATTAGAAGTTATTGGATGTCTGCAAAAGTGCCCAATGGGCAGAGGCAGGTGTCCTTAGACCTGCTGCAGAGAACAGGGTGTCACCAGAGGATGCTTATGTTTGTTTATGTTTCTCCAGCCCCATCCTTCATAACCAGAGTAATCTGTTTACTAGAAGATATTTTTTGGTTGCAAGGCTCACTTCATTAAGAAATTTTAAAAGCCGTGTTAACCGTCAGGGGTGCCATTTTGGACTTAAGCACAGAGGAAAGGAGCAAGATCAACAGCAAGGTTGCTATTCCATGTATTCAAAGTTATTTTTTTTTTACAGTGTTTAGTGTTGCTGTTGCTGTTTTTTTAGAAGGGATGAATGGATTCCCTACATTATATACTGTTAGAATTCAGCAGTTCCATTATTTGAGCAATACTAAGCAGGTCTGCATGGTCAAAGCAATGGTATTCCCAGTAGTACTGTATGGCTACGAGAGTTGGACTATAAGGAAGGCCGAGCGCTGAAGAATAGATTCTTTTGAACCATGGTGCTGGAGAAGACTCTTGAGAGTCCCTTGGACTGCAAGAAGACCAAATCAGTCAATCCTAAAAGAAATTAACCCTGACTGTTCCCTGGAAGGCCAGATAATGAAACTGAAGCTCAAATACTTTGGCCACCCAATGTGAAGGGAGCACTCACTGGAGAAGACCCTGATGCTGGGAAAGATTGAAGGTCAAAGAAGACGGGGACGGCAAAGGACGAGATGGTTGGACAGTGTCACAGATGCAACGAACATGAAGTTGAGACAACTTCAGAGGACGGCGGAAGACCGGAAGGCCTGGCGTGATCTGGTCCATGGGGTCGCAAAGAGTCGGACTCGACTGTGCGACTGAACAACAACAACAACAAAAGCAAGTCCACTCAGACTAGGGTTCCCAACTCTGGGTTGGGAAATTCCTGGAGGTTTTGGGGTGGAGCTTGAGGAGGGTGGGGTTTGGGGAGGGGAG
>NW_015170456.1:5030-5161 GCF_001447785.1 Gekko japonicus
GGACTTCAGCAGGTTATAATGCAATAGAGTCCACTGCCCAAACCAGCCATTGTAATAGCTGGGAAATTTTCTGTAGGGGAAAAGATGTGCTGTGGCTGGGGAACAAGGTGATTTCTGGGAGATCTCCAGGC
>NW_015170456.1:5351-9577 GCF_001447785.1 Gekko japonicus
GGGATATGTATTTTGGCAACTCCTGTGACCGTTTAAGGGAAAATTGGGATATGTATTTTACCTCAGGACACATTCAATGACTCCCAACAGCAAACTGTTTAGAATGTTAGAGGCAAAGGCCCATCAGGCCGCATATGCAAATGACCTCTGTGTTCCAACTGGCTATTGGGAGGAGAGGAACAGCAAACTGTTCAGAATATTGGAGGCGAGACTCAGGCAACGCAGCCAGTGGATAGGGACAGCTTCTGAGTGACAGGTTAGGGAGCCAAAGGCTGTGGGAGCGTGAGAAGGGGGGGTGACGTTTGCGGGGGGCGGGGGGAGCCACTCTGTTGTGGCTTCAGCATGGCTTCAGAACAACCTTGTCTCCAGCAGTCAAGCATTGTGGGAGCATCTGCCCAGTGCTGCACTGCTGGCTCTCCAGTCCGCCTAGGTGGGTTTTCCTCCACACCTCTCCAAGCCTTTGGGGCCTTGCAGTGAGGATACACCAACTTGGAGGTTACCAGCTGCTGTCCTTTATACAGTTTCTATCTCTGGTACCTGGCATTATGTTTTATGGCACACATGGCCTGGCCTGGCAAAGTGGCATTTATGTCAGATCCGGCCCTCATAACAAATGAGTGACATCTCTGATCTAGTCCAACCCTGTGCCCAATGCAGGACCAGCCTAAAGCATCTCTGACTTAGTGGCTAAGAGCAGTAGACTCTAATCTGAAGAACAGGATTTGATTCCCCATTCCTCCATATGAAACCAGCTGGGTGACCTTCAACCGGTCATGGTTCTCTCAGAGCTCTCTCAGCCTCACCTGCCTCACAACATGCCTGTTGTGGGGAGAGGAGGGGAAGGCAATTGTAAGCCACTTTGAGACTCTTTAGGGTAGAGAAATGTGGGTATAATAAAAACCAACTCTTCTTACCATTAGGAAGTGTCCCCTAATGTTCAAATGAAATCTATCCTCCTTTAACAAGCCTATCTTCAGCTATAAGTGATGTACATTGTATGCATCACGTATAAAAATTAACAGCACATGTAAACAATGCAAGCAAAACTACAAAATCAGTACTGACTGAAAAACTGGCAACTAATGCCATTCACAAATATATAAACACAATTAAAAATAAATGAAACTGGGAAAGAAATGGATCCCTGCTAAAGAGTCTTCTCAGCCTTCCAAAGCATTTTTATTTCTTTGTTTAGGCTATGCATGGTGCTTGGCAAGGAATCTTTCAAAATGACTTTAGAATTCACTGATAGTGAATGTAGTGTTGGCCTTAGCCACAAATAGCTTTTAGAAGGGAATTAGATATATTCATAAAAGATAGATTCACCAATAACTTCTAGCCATGAGGCCTAACGAGGACTTCCACGGCCAGAGGCAGTCGACCTCTGAGTACCAGTGCTAGGGGGCAATATCAGGAGAAGGCCTCTATGGCCAGTTTGTACATCAACCAGGACAGTTGGCTGACCACAGTATGGCATGAAACAGGATGCTGGATGGACCACTGGTCTAATCCAGCAGGGGCAACACTTGTTCTTATGATCTTCCTCACAACACTCTTACTAGGCCTCTTACTGGCTCACTGCAACATCATGGATCATTAACATTCCTTTAACTATAAGGAACTGAAGTAATAATAGGATATAATAGAGCTTGGATCCTTCTCCAGTGAGGGCTGAAGAGGATCCAAGTGAAAAGCCCCTTTATTTGTATGAAGGGCACCAGTCACTGGCACTTCCTTCATAATGGCCTTGCCTGGCAGAATATGGCATTTCTGTTGAGTGACTTTCCCCAGTATTAGTTACCTAACCCAAAACTCTTTTATTCATTGGACTGCTTTCGGAGGATCCCCTATTCTAGCAGGTGCAATCCGTGTACGAAGGACTATGTTGAAACTGTCCCCCACGTTCTTCTTCAATGTCCCTTTTACTTGGCGCCCTATCAGGATCTTCTGTACCAAACTTAGCTCAATTCTCAGTGATTCCTGACCATTTTAAGGTTCTTTCTTTGCTTGATAATCCAGATACGGAAATAACTGAAATAGCAGCAAGGTTTCTTCTTAGTGCTATGGCTATACGTCCTGATCAGTAATATTAACCGCTAGGTTTTTATGCTTTTATGCTGTTTTTCTGTGTCGTAGCTCCAATTTCCCTCTGGATGGATTTGTGTTTTCCGATCAGTATTTAATTTCGTCTCCTATTGTGTATATATATGTATGCCAATGAAGGCTTGCCAAAGAAGTTGGACTACTCACATGACAGCAGAACTGCAGCCCTGCTCCCCACAGTGTCTAGCAGGAGGCCCCAACATGGTGGTCGTGGCATCATGGTGCCCAGCGACACCTTTCCTGGTGCCCACCAAGTGCTTTTAGAAAGTGGGAGGGGCTCAGTAGGGTGTTTGCCCAGCAGGGCTTCTGATTGGCTGGGCAGATCAAAAGGCATTCTGTTAAACAGGGTTTCTCCATGAAATGCCAAATCACTATGACTAGAGTTTTCTGCCAACCTAGCAGTTCGAAAGCAAGAAATTGCAAGTAGATAAATAGGTACCACTTCGGTGGGAAGGTCACAGCGTTCCGTGCGCCTTGGCGTTTAGTCATGCCGGCCACATGACCACGGAAACGTCTTCGGACAGCGCTGGCTCTTTGGTTTGGAAACGGAGATGAGCACCGCAACCCTAGAGTCGGATTCGACTGGCTTTCGAGCAAGGGAACCTTTACCTTTACCTATGACTAGAGTTATGTCTAACCTCACTCCATAATATTTGTGGACTTTCTGCAGCAGCCATTTTGTGGTTCGCTCCACCTTCTGCAGCAGCCATTTTGTTATCGTGCCTACAACTAAGTGTCAGAATTCAAAAGGTGTCCACCCGCCTCAAAAGGTTGGGGACCCTGGTATGTAGAAAAGCCAGAAACATGAGTGTAAATTTTTTTTGTCTTCTATTTGAATCATAAATCATACAACAATATAAACAAAGCTCTTGTGCCATTTTCTTAGTATGTATCTATTTATTAACATAGTCTGTAGGAGTATCATTATGCCAAGTAATTTATAGTTGCAGGTATGTATAGTCAAAGGCATAATAATCCCCTATGAGTGAGTGAGCCCACGGTATATTTTTAGCCTTCCGTAACTATAGATGATGCACTTCAATCCACCAGTGACTACTATTTAATTATATAGGAGGCATTTCGTTATATGTAACCCAAATCTCTTTTGTTCCCAAGTTCCAAAGATGAGGAACAAAGAAAGTTTTCGCTTTCGGGAGAGTTGGTAGATGAACTATGTGTGCATCCCAAAAGTGCAACTTCTATAGTACAACCAATTTTTAACAACTGTCACAGTCGTATATTCAGACATATGTTTGTCACAGCTGTTATTTTTTCAGGTGTGTGTCTAACACAGATCTTCACGCTATGTCCTTACCTCTAGGAGTCAGCCTGAAATTTAGGAGCCAGACTGATTTTTTAGCCTTCAGGGTTTTACATTTGGCAGCAGCATCACAAGCAGAGTCCAATTACATTGAAGTCATTTGGCCGAGAAGGATGTAACTTTGGATGGCACTGTTGCCAACCAGGTTTTCTTTCCTTGTTTTTCTTTTCTTTTTTAACATTTCTACAAAACTACAAAAGGAAGAGGAAATATGGGATACTATGACACTAACCAATAACACATAAGGACCTGATTGTTCCCTGGAAGGCCATATAATGAAACTGAAGCTCAAATACTTTGGCCACCCAATGAGAAGGGAGCACTCACTGGAGAAGACCCTGATGCTGGGAAAGATTAAAGGTCAAAGAAAACGGGGACGGCAAAGGATGAGATGGTTAGACAGTGTCATAGATTCAACGAACATGAAACTGAGCCAATTTCAGAGGACGACGGAAGACAGGAGGGCCTGGCGTGATCTGGTCCATGGGGTCGCGAAGAGTCGGACTCGACTGTGTGACTACTGAACAACAACAACAAGCAGCATCACAAGTAGAGTCCAATTACATTGAAGTCTTTTGGCCGAGAAGGATGTAACTTTGGGTGGCACTGTTGCCAACCAGGTTTTCTTTCCTTTTTTTTCTTTTCTTTTTTTACATTTCTACAAAACTACAAAAGGAAGAGGAAATACGGGATACTATGACACTAACCAATAACACATAAGGATAAGGCAAGGACCATCATACCTACAAAGTTCTTAATAGTCGTTGCCAGAGGTCATTTCGGGGGGGAACACGGTGGAACA
>NW_015170456.1:9899-27477 GCF_001447785.1 Gekko japonicus
CAGGAACTCATTAGCATAATAGGCCACAGCTAACAGCAGAAACTCATTAGAATTGGCCTAACATGCAAAGAAGTTCCTGCTACAAAAAAAGGCCCTAGGTTTTGACAAAAACAAGGTAAACAGAATAACAAGCAAAAGGTGGGTGTGGCTGGATGACCACACTTCTGGTAACATGGGGGTGTGGCCTAATGTGCTAATGAGCTGTGCTGTCAGGGGTGTGGCCTAATAGGCTAATTAGTTTCTGCTGTTGGGTGTGGCCTATTATGCTAATGAGTTCCTGCTGGGCTATTTCTACAAAAAGAGCCCTGAATTTATTAGTACCACAATTCGGCCCCTTCCTGGCCGAGCAGCCTCTCTGGCTACTTAGGCCGGGGGCCGCCTTGGTCCCTCCAGAAAGAGAAGGAGGCCAATGAGTCTTCCCGGGCAATTGCGGCTCTGAAAGGGGGGTGGGGGAGCCAGGGGGCCTTATAAGGGCTGCTCCGCCCCCACCTGTGCAGTTGCTTCATTGCTCTCAGCCCACCCACCCACCCTGTTGCAGTGCAGGTTTCGGCTGATTGCCCTGTATTTCAGGGCCAGGTAGGAATTATTTGGGGGGGCACCTGATTGGCTGTGGGGGGTTTGCCTACTCTGTACTGTTAAACAGTGGTCGTGTTAATTGGATTTGCTGGTGCCATTTAAATAGGTTGGTCACTTGGCAGGAGAGAGTTTGGGGCAAGTGAGAGCGGAACGGTGAGCCCCTGTGGCACATCCCCCATTTGGGGTGCAAGGGGTCTGTCAGGATCAGCTAGGCTGTACAGCTCACCGTGAATGTAGACTGCCTGGAGACACCCCCCTCCACAAAATAAGCCCTTCTCTCAAGCTGTACGGTTTGGGAGGTTGGTGCTTCGGGGGGGGGTAGCTTATTGCCTGGCCGACTGGATATGAGCCATACCTTGGATGGCTCACACCAGGGGCAGGGCAGGGAAGGGTCCAGGGGCTGAGCCCTGGCTTGACCTGTTCTCCCATGTTGGCCCTTGCCATTTCAGTTGCTGTTTACATGAAGTGGCCCTTTAATTACCCAACATTTGTGTCTGCCCCTTTCTTCCAGCTAGGGGAGTAAAACCTACTTCTGAACTCTTCACAGATTCTCAATTTTTTATTTAAGCGATAACAAAAGTGTTGTGGCATACAATAAACATGGGAGTAACTCTGGTAGTCAACACCACAAAAGCCCTAACCCCTCTGGGTGTGTTTGAAGTGCCATCAGGTAGCTTCTGACTTATGGTGACCCTATGAATTAATGTCCTCCAAGATGTCCGATAGCTCAAATCTTGCAAACCAAGGACTGTGGCTTCCTTCACTGAGTGCATCCATCTCATGTTGGGTCTTCCTCTTTTCTTGCTGCCTTCAACTTTTCCGAGCATGATTACCTTTTCCATTGTCTCTTGTCTTCTCATAATGTGACCAAAAACCCCCTAACCTAACCTCCTAGTTACTCAGCATTTAAACAATCAATGACAGGAACTTCATGCACAAGCGTTTTTATTTCATATGACAAAACATTCTGATCTGAAATGACAGATAAGCTTTGTAGATTCAGGGAGAATTGCCGAGAGACACTACAATAAAATCATTGCTGAACATATCACATACCACAATGAAATTGCACTGTGAACACCAAAATATGCCATGTATGAAGTGGCTTTTTTGAGACATCTTTAGAAATACGTAGGGAGGGGAAAAACATTTCGAATAAGATTATCTTCATTTCTGTATGATGCTCTAGACACCTCTTCTTACATCTAGCCTTTCTAGGCCTCAAAAGATTTCCAGATTGAACTCTGACAGACTCACTTCAGCTTTCAGCTTGATTCAGCCAAGTGAATGACGCCTGCATTATTGAGGAACACGTATTTGCAGGGCTTCTTTTGTAGAAAAAGCCCAGCAGGAACTCATTAGCATAACAGGCCACACCCAACAGCAGAAACTCAATAGCCTATTAGGCCACACCCCTAACAGCACACCTCATTAGCACATTAGGCCACACCCCCATGTTGCCAGAAGTGTAGTCATCCAGCCACACCTACCTTTTGCTTCTTATTCTTTTTACTTTGCTGTCAAAACCCTGGGCTTTTTTTGTAGCAGGAACTTCTTTGCATGTTAGGCCAATTCTAATGAGTTTCTGCTGTTAGCTGTGGCCTATTATGCTAATGAGTTCCTGCTGGGCATGGCCACCTCAGGAGCCAGCCGGAACTCCGTTCCTGTGCGTTCCTGCCCCAAAATAGCCCTGCCGTATCTGTATGATGTGTAGAGTCAGGATGCCCTTTTGTGAGAACCGGCCTTGTTGATTGAAATTATTTTGCCAGTTTGGAAGATAAAAATAACTTTCGATCTTGATTCGAAAAAGGCGGCCATTTGTAGAGGGAGAGCAGGAGCCTGAAATGATGCCCAAGAGAATGCTCTGACTTTAATTTTTTTAATATAAATTCTTTAAAAGGACACATTGCTTCTTTTCTGTTAGGAGAATAATCTCTCCCCTTTTTCAGCTGGACAAAAACTCGCTTATAAGTGGGTACCTAACAATACATAGCTCCGCTAAGTTGAGAGTCACCAGATCTCCCCAGAAGGGACACCTGTGACACTCTGACCTAAGCAATTGGAAGAATGAGGGATGGCTTTATTTCAACGAACAAAGTTTGAGTCCAGTGGCACCTTTAACAGCAACGAAGTTTTATTCAAGGTATAAGCTTTTGTGATCATGCACACTCGAAAGCTTACACCTTGAATAAAACTTTGTTAGTCTTAAAGGTGCCACTGGATTCAACCTTTGTTCTGCTGCTGAATCTGTTTCAACATGATCAACACTGTGGAATGTTCAGGCAGCCACTCCTTGTGTCAGGAACAAGACACAACATGGTCTTCTTGCTTCCCCCAATCAATTCATTTCTGTACTAACTGGGAGAATCTATTTCTGAGACTCAATTAAGGTAATTGTGAATTACCTTTCCAAATCAAGGGGCAGCTCCATCTTCAACAAATCATCTCCTGCGCATTGCCACCCAAGATGAAACAAAGAGACAGACACAAGTGCTGGATTTAAATACTGGGCCACTTTATTAGGGAGCCGGTGATGGGCCTCCTGTGGCCTCCCTGGGGTGGCAGTGCTCTGGCACGGGCCCCAGGGAGCTGGCAACGAGCCTCCTGTGGCCTCCCTGGAATGGCAGCACTCTGGCACGGGCCCCAGCAAGCCGGCAACGGTCCTCTTGTGGCCTCCCTGGGGCAGCAGTGCTCCCGTGCGGGCCCCAGGGAGCCAGCAACAGGCCTCCTCTGGCCTCTCTGGGGCCACAGTGCTCTGGTGCGGGCCCCAGGAAGCCGGCAATGGGTCTCCGCTGGCCTCCCTGGGGCAGCAGCACTCTGGTGCGGTCTCCAGGAGGCCGGCAACGGACTGCAGCACAGAGAGCTGGGTGTGGGGCTTGCTGCCACCGCCATTTGTGCCAGCTCCTGGGCTCCCGGAGCGGTGCTCTGGCACGCTCCGGCCCCAAAGGACCCCTGGGTTTGAGGAGGGAGTGGGACGTCAGAAAGGTACAATGTCATAGACTCTACCCCCCAAACTAGCCATTTCTTCCTGGGGAATCATTGCTGCCATTCTCCAGGTGAGGGCAG
Source organism: Gekko japonicus (assembly GCF_001447785.1). NCBI lineage: Eukaryota > Metazoa > Chordata > Lepidosauria > Squamata > Gekkonidae > Gekko > Gekko japonicus. Next base: position 13,542 of record NW_015170456.1, read on the forward strand.
GAGATCACTCAGAATTACAACTGATTTTCAGATGGCAGAAATCAGTTTCCCTGGCAAAAATGTTGGGCTCTGTGTCATTATACTCTGCTGAGGTCACCACAACAAATTGACCTTGAGTGCACAACGCCAGGGCACCCACCCAGAACCCCTTTCTAGAGCTCGTATTTATTTCCACAACAGGCCTTATTCCTAATGGGGTATAATGCTATAAAGTCCACCTTCCACAGTAGCCATTTTCTCCAAGTGACTTGATCTCTGTTGCCTGGAGTTTAGTTGTAATCCTAGGAGATCACCAGCTACCACCCAGAGAGTGGTAACCCTACTAAAACAATCTGCTGCAGACAACTGGAGAAGATTCAAACAGTTTGCCTTGTTCGTAGAAGCCAGTGGAGCTATGGAGAAGTCAGATAAGAGGAAGGCAGCCCTATTTTCAAACCTTGCGGGGCCCCAAGCTGTTGATTAATTTAATAACTTTTCACTAACTGCAGATAAGATCTCCAAATGTGATAAACAGGTCTGAGGAGCATTGTGTGGCAAGTAAAAATGATACTTCAAGAGAACTTTCAGAGTTCTGTGGCTGATCTGAGAAAACTGAGTCACCAGTCACTTTGGAGAGCTTGCTGACTCATTAATAAGAAAGAAAACTATCAAACATGTTCAGGACTGCAAAAATGCACAGAAAATTGCTAGAAATCCAAAGAACTTATATTAACCAAAGGGAACTGAAGTGTGCCAGGCTGCAGAAGTCACCCCAAAGAGAATAGATGGTGGAAGAATCCGTTTATGATCATCTGACTACAACCAGATCTGTGCATGCAAGACACCCACTGATGCTGCCACTTTGATATCTGTAGCAGGCTCCCCATTATTGGAGCTTGGAGAAGGAGCTGTGGCCCAGTGGTAGAAGATACAAAAGTTCCCAAATTCCATCTGTGGGCTCTACGGTTTTTAAAGAAACTCACATAGTGGGTCTTGGGGTAGACTGCATGAGAACCTGGAAGCTGCCCCCCACCAGACCAATAGTCTGAGAAGGTATAAGGCACTTTCATATAAGGCATCACATAAATTCAGAGGAAAGGTGATACAGCTGCTGAAATGTCCAAGGTTTGTTTGTTTATTTATTTATTTATTTAACATTCAACTTTATATCCCGCTCCAACCCCTGTCAGAGGGTCTCTGAGCGGCTTACAGGTCGGTGCTAGTCACCATTTCATTCCCTAACTAGGGCCACACGTATTTGTACGGGGTGAGGGCAACCTACCGGCACCCCTATGGTGGTGGTTGGTGCTGTTCTTCTTCTTTTTTTTTCTTCCCTCCAGTGGCTCAGGTATTGGCGGTTTCCTGGCGGGGTGCTCTCTTCGGCGCTTTGGTGGTGACTCTCTCTCTTGGGGTGCACGACTCCCGCCTCCTTCCGGCTCCAGCAACATCCTTTTCCGGCTCCGCTGTGCCGGCACTCAACGTCATCGCGCGCCCTTCCCTCGACAGCGGTCACTCGGTGTTTTGTCTCCCAGCCACCAGGGATCGCTCCTCCGGTTGCGCCTGCTCGCCGCCGCCACGCCACGCCATCCACAAAAGAGCCGCTGCCTCGCCGCTGCCATCTTCAACCACCACGCTAGGCAGGGTGCCCCCCACCCTACTAAGGGTGGGTACCCATATATCTTCTTGCAATTAAGTTGCTTTCTAATCGCTGGGTGGGCGGGAGCTGGGACAAGGTTCCTGTCCAAACACTGATATACAATAAAAGCAGCCAGCCGCCCAATCAGAATCACAGAATTCTCTTTCAGCCGACTGGATTCATTGGCCCACTGTGTTCTGCTACAGGCGCAGGGCAAATTAGATCATGCCAGGATGCCACTTGGGAGGGCTTGCGGCCCTCACTTAGCTTCCAAAACCTGACTTTACATCTCCTATTCTGAAAACATGCCAGATTTCTTTCTTCCTCTCTCCAATCCTCTGATTTACAGGTCTTGAGTAGCTTCAGTCAATCCCAAGTAGGAATAGAAGGGAGGAAGGAAGAATTCAAGCCAGAGAGGACTGGCAAGACCATATTAGAGAAGACATCTTTCACAAGCTGCCCGGACTCTCATGGCCTGAACAAAGAATTCAGCCAAGGGGAAAAAAAAATTGCTGGCCTTGACTCTATTAAAAATTTAGTAACTAAAATATCTAGGGGAAGCTCGTTTTGCTGGCACATAAGTGGAGCTGTGGTGGCTCAAGTGGTTAAGACGCTGAACTGCAGGCTGTGGAAGGTTGGTAGTTCAGCAGTTCGAGACCCGGGTGCCGCATGATGGAGTGAGCTCCCATCTCTAGTTCCAGCTCCTGCCAACCTAGCAGTTCGAAAGCAAGAAATTGCAAGTAGATAAATACCTTTGGTGGGAAGGTAACAGCGTTCCGTGCACCTTGGTGTTTAGTCATGCCGGCCACATGACCACGGAAACGTCTTCGGACAGCGCTGGCTCTTCGGCTTTGAAATGGAGATGAGCACCGCAACCCTAGAGTCAGATTCGACTGGCTTTCGAGCAAGGGAACCTTTACCTTTAAGTGGCTTGATCCATTTCCCTCCATAGTATAAATACTATGGACATTCAAGTAGAACATGCCTCACAGTTTCCATGATCCCTAAACCAAAACCGCAACATCTATCTGAAAACAGCATACCTAATATATGGCCTCCAGAGATCGCAGACAGTAGCACATTTACTCTTGCAAGCATAATTGTTTGTCTATACCTTGGAACTGTAAGGTTAAAGAAGTGTTTTGAGATTGAACATACTGAATTAATCCATGCTGAAAAGGAAGTCCTAGGCCCTGGTCATACGGGCCGGATAACGCGGGGGGAGGCGGGGCTTTTTGCACCGCCGCAATTAGAGCCACCATAACACGATCCCATGCATCAGCGGCACGCTACGGTTCCTTCCCTCCACGCCTGCGCATCAACGAGGAGCCGGAGGGAAAAGCCGTGGCAGGCGCGATCACATCAAGGGACTCCGGGGGTAGCCCGTAGCAAACCGGTTGCTAGTACCTCCAAGCAGGTAGTTTTTAATCCCGCATTTTCGGCGGTATGCCACGGGTTTGCCACGGGTGCACTCCACTTCCCAGATGTTGCGGTGTGATCGCACCTGGATAATCCGCCATGCACTCGTAGCTCTCCTGCGGCAAATCCTCCATGTGAATGGGGCCTTACATAACCTGAAGCAATAGCTTTCATTATTATGGCATATAACCTCCGTGCCCACCTTGTGCCTTGTCTGCTATCCAGGTCGTATCTGACCATCCTAACGGCCACAGCAGATGTTCACATGTGGATTCCATTTCTTGGAATGCAATGTGAAAAAAAAAAGGTTTCCCTTTATCTTATCGCATTAGCTTAGTATTAGCTTTGGCTTCTAACAACCGTCCAAACATGCTTGTCATTTAATATATACTACAGCAGTAAAGATTGTAATCTTTTAAATAAGTTTCAGGCTTATCTGACAAGACATTTTTCTTGCATATGGCTATCTACAAATAACATGATTAAGGAGCAAAAATACTGGGTTGTTTTCTTTCCCCCCCCCTCCCTGGTGAAACCATGTTTGAAATTACATGATGTGTAGAGGGTGGTATACAAGAGATTTGGGGGGGGCCTCCATTTGAATAAAACCCTTCTGTGATTTTTGCAGCAACGCAATGGCTCTATTGACAGCTCTGGATTTAAAAGAGAACTTTGAGAGAGAGAGAGAGAGAGAGAGAGAGAGAGAGAGAGAGAGAGAGGGGGGGGCTTTGACTGGAAAAAAACTGGTTACAAACATGAAAAGCTGAGCCGTTTCCTATGCGGGCCTCGCACAGCAGGCATCAGTAGTACCTCTGGCAATTAAATGTGTCACAAAGAAATCTCCTGTTGGGGAAGCAAATTCTGTTGCCAGCAGGGTGCTGGAGCCCCAGAAATTACGAACGTAAAACCAACAGGAGAAGATCTGGGGACTACTTTGTGGGAGGTTCTGGAAGGCAAAACGGCATGCCCCCTGGATAGATTTCCCATATTTCCTGAAAACAGCAGGTAGTTTATTTCTAATAACTTTCTCGCAGGAATGAGTTGTACAGTTCAGAAGTATTGAGGATACTTTGAAGATCATACTTTATTTCATGTTTAACTATAAACTCCCTAATAACGGCTATTTGGCCAACTGGGGCCACCTTAAATCCCATGGGGGAGAAAGATTTGGACACCAGTTAGCCCCTGAAAAGGAGCTGCAGGGTCTCAAGTGGTTAAGACGCTGAACTGCAGGCTGTGGAAGGTCGGTAGTTCAGCAGTTCAAGACCCAAGTGTGCCGCATGATGGAGTGAGCTCCTGTCTCTAGTTCCATCTCCTGCCAACCTAGCAGTTCGAAAGCAAGAAATTGCAAGTAGATAAAAAGGTACCACTTTGGTGGGAAGGTAACAGCATTCCGTGCGCCTTGGAGTTTAGTCATGCCGGCCACATGGCCACGGAAACGTCTTCGGACAGCACTGGCTCTTCGGCTTTGAAACGGAGATGAGCACCGCAACCCTAGAGTCGGACTCGACTGGCTTTCAAGCAAGGGAAACCTTTACCTTTACCTAGCCCCTGAAAATGGTTTATATTCCCATGGCAATCATTTCCCAGTATGCACCCTGTTCTGGGCTTGGACGCATCTTACCTCTTAAATTTAGAGTTGGGGAGGGACTCATTCTCTACATTTCTCCATGATTGTGCATAAGTTTCTGTGTGCTCTGTCTTCCAGGAGCAGATTTTCTTTTCTTATTAAAAGCACTAACAACTTTCTCAAACTCACCACCATTTCTGCAGCTTTCTGTAAAAGGAGATATGTAGCATTCACTGGATTTTATTTGTGAGTTCATGATACACACATCTGGGAATACTTGAAATTTTATACCAGATTATAATATCAATGGATGAATTTATGTGTGAGTACAGTTACCATGTGAAAGGATTCATGGTCTGCTTCATAAGAATAGAAGAGATTGGATTTATACCCCGCCCTTCACTACCCAAAGGAGTCTCAGAGCGGTTTACAAACTCATTTCCCTTCCCCTCCCCACAACAGACACCCTGTGAAGTAGGTGGGGCTGAGAGAGCTCTCTTGAGAACTGCTCTTTTTTCAAGAACAGCTGTGCAGGAACTATGGCTTGCCCAAGGTCATCCAGCCAGGTGCAAGTGGAGGAGTGGGGAATCAAACCCAGTTCTCCCGGTTTAGAGTCCGCGTACTTAACCACTACACCAAACTGGCTCTAACGGCCAACCACACAAAGATATCACCTGGTCAGGATTAAGTTATAGTGTTTATGTTCCAGATGTGTTTCTAAAAACTATGTTATATAACTATCGACCACTGAGAAAGACCTTTGAGGCCAATACATATATGGTATGGTGTTGGTCATTTGATATTTACATCAATTCGTATAGGAAATTATAACAGCTTATGTTAAGCTTATTCTAGATCTCTTAATATAGCCTGAAAATTAGGCCCTGTGTTTTTAATTATTTTATTGTGTACACTGTATAATACATATATTCCTTTTAATACAAATTTTATTTTGCTATAGCTGGACTCTTGAAGCATTCCTGATATGTAGAATTCAGAAGAGGAGAGCGCAAAAGTGGGCTTGAAGTTCACTCCTTGGCAAATAGAAGGGGAAGTCGTGGAAGTAGTGACAGACTTCACGTTCCTGAGATCCCAGATCACCGCAGACTGTGACTGCAGCCATGAAATTAAAAGACGCCTGCTCCTTGGGAGGAAAGTGATGGCAAACCTAAACAGCATGATAAAAAGTAGAGACATCACCCTGCCAACAAAAGTCCGCATGGTCAAAGCAATGGTATTCCCAGTAGTCACGTATGGCTGCGAGAGTTGGACTATAAGGAAGGCCGAGTGACGAAGAATAGATTCTTTTGAACTATGGTGCTGGAGAAGACTCTTGAGAGTCCCTTGGACTGTAAGAAGATCAAATCAGTCCATCCTAAAAGAAATCAACCCTGACTGTTCCCTGGAAGGCCATATAATGAAACTGAAGCTCAAATACTTTGGCCACCAAATGAGAAGGGAGCACTCACTGGAGAAGACAATGAACACGAAGTTGAGCAAACTTCAGAGGACGGCGGAAGGCAGGAAGGCCACCGGTGTGGAGCTACTGAGAAGTGTCATTTGCAAGAGGGAATAGGAAGCAGTTCAACTATGTGAAAATTTGGCACCAAAATGAGTGGGGAGCTGCGTAATGTACAGCCAGCAATGCCCAATTTGCTTATCCATACCCAGCATCTGCCAAGAACATAAACAGTGCTCAATAATACGGTATAAAGAACAGATGCTTCCAATTAACCTGCTGAAAACAAACTGGACAACTGCATTATCATCCTTCTACTGATGTCTAACATCTGCAACAAATAATTTTTTACCAGGATTCCTGAGCTGCAAAAGGCTTCATTGCTATGGAAAGATCGCCCTCCATCCCGTGAGAAGATATGCTAAGCAGCTGCGGTTTCAATTTATTTTTTAATATCTCTGCTTTATTGCTAAACAAATAGGAAATGCGACGACCAGGCTTTTTGTCAAATGCCGCACATAACGGGATAATGTTTTTTTAGTCCCCAGTTGCTCTGCAACACTTCCCACAGGTTTTAAAAGGCCTGCCACAAATGGGGGGGAGGAATGAATTGAATAATCCAATAAATCAAGTTGTAGCAAAAAGAAGAGGGGGGGGAAAGTTCAAAGTTTGGTAGAAAATGTCTTTGAAGTGATAAACTACAAAGGATAAGCTACAAAATGAAGGCGAGTTACCCAGGAGAAGCGATGGCCCCAGACGTACCCGGAGCAGCTTATGCAGCCCCAGAGCAAGGAATGAGCGAAAAGGGGGCAGATTTCCCCTTGACGGCTATGAGCCACCCGGGTTGGCTCCAGAGGCAGCACAAACTGACCAATCAGAGGCTTGGGGCTGGGCTGGAGAGGCATGTTTCTAGGAGAGACCTGGAAAGCAGAGTCTTCACTCCAGTCCGCCCCGGTCCTCCATACCTGGCTCTGCCACCTGGGCCAAGGGCCATTCTGCAATGTGCCCAGTTATGGGGCTGCTGGCCAGCTCCCACTCCCAGTCTTGCGTCCATGTGGGATCCCCCTACTTGCCATCCCAGGTTGCTCCCCAGGGGGCTGTGGAAATATGGGTGGCATTGGTTGACAGGTGGGTTGCCCAGTGCTGGATTATGCCACTGCTCCAGGGGTTGTATTGAATAAACCTGTGGCCTGTTTTCACTCAGTCCCATCGTCTGCTGGTTGAACAAAGTGTGAGTCCAGTGGCACCATTAAGACCAACACAGTTTAATTCTGGGTGTAAGCTGCTGTGTGCACGCACAGGGCTTGTCCCCCCTTTCACCTTCACTCCTATCCTGCGCTCTGCAGGCAGGCCTTGATCAGGTTTCCTCTGAAGTCGTTTCCTCCGGCCTGGATCATGAGATTCGAGGGCCCAGAATGAGAATGGAGACTTGGTGCTGAAGCACAGGGCTTGAGCCTAGTGGGCCGATCAATCCAGCAAGGCAGCCTTCCTGATGTTGCAACGAGCGACAGCATGCCGGGACATGGGTCTCTCTATAGGTGTCATCTCCCTAATTAGATGCATCTTTTTGTCTTATCCTGGGAGCTGCCCTCTGACCCCTCCTCTCTGTTCCTTTCTCCTCCCCCTCACCTCACATGGCTGTCCATGGAACCACATGTCCCTGCAGGCCTCAATGCCCTCGGACTCCCACACATGTGACGCAGGACAAGCTGGCCATTTGTGATAGTGAAAGTACCCCTTCGATTAGGCTTCTCTCTCTCCTTTCAGTTGCAACCTGAACGTTAGGGCCTCCCTGGTCCCTTGGCTCCTCTGGATAATCCCCCGAGGACTCTGAGTCACTGAGCTGGTTGGAGGGGATCACGACACCACCCCCACCCCTACTGCTGCATCCCCCTGTTGGGCCACTGGGTTCTGGCTTGGCTGGGCACCAGCGGCGAAAGTGCCAGAGGAGGTTGGGTGCATGGATATTGGACACTTTCTCCCAACTGTAACAGGCCCCTGTGTTGTAGACATTAGGTTCCATGTCAAAAATGAAGTCAAATGAGGAGGAAGTTCTTGTATTTTATTGTAATGAAATATGGAAATAAGGCCAAAGGATCCATCAAAATTGATTGCTTTCTTTTCAGCATAATCAGGAAACATGCCTCAATTAATAGGAAAACAATTAGACCAAATAGTTAACCAAAAATTGACAACTTTCTTCTTTTTCTTCTTCATCTTCGCCATCTCCCTGGACAGTCAGGTGTTATGTACGTGGACCGCCACCAGGGGTCTGCGGAAAAGCCAGAGCTTGGATCCTAGAACAATGGAAACTTCGGATCCTGGATCCCCCAGCCCCAACCAATAGCCACCTTGGCGGGACATTCAAACCCTCCAATGGGAGTGGGGGGGGTTGCTGGTGGATATGTATATAGTTGGCCCTGTTGGCCGTTAGAGTCAGTCTTTGTTTGTGTGAAGTACAATAAACGTGTGCTACAGTATGTCGTCGTCCGAGTCCTCCATGCGGCGAACCCAGTACTTTTAATCAGGGATATGGGATATCAATGGGCCAGGCAGACCCAGACTCAGTGGGGGGGGGAGGGGGGATACTGGATAGACGGGTATTGACCAGGGTATACCTGCAGTCAATACACTACTGGACTGACAACCTGGACAACCAGGGACAACCTTCCTTGGGGGATAGTTCAGCTGTGGTGCCCATGCATGAGATTCATTGGCAGGGTAGGAAGTGGGTCATCGTGGAAAGTGTACTCACCACCACCACGATGGGGATGCACCCTTTGGAGGGTGGTAAATCAATTATGAAGTCCATCAACGAGGTGTGCCAGGGCCTGAGAAGTAAGCGAGGGGTGTGAGAAACCTTTGAGCTCGCCCAGCCGATCTTTGGGGCTCCCAGACTGCAGTCCAACACACTCACCACAATCACACAACGCCTCTTGTTCTGCCTTGGAAACCGCTTTTGTATCTGCAGGGTATATGAAACTGTTCTGCCAGGCCCTTCCTCGCACTCAGCAGGGGATGGGAGGGGACACATATGGAGAGTGGGAGGGAAGGTCAGCTGACATTACAGTGAAGGGTCTACATCACTTCCAATGTGACCCAGAAGTCATGTCATCACACAGCGACATCGGAGCGTTTTCCTGAACACCACATAGTTTTTGCCCAGACACCAGAGCATCACCCCAGCATTGGTGACATGATGACGTCAGAAGTGACATCAACATGCCTCTGTAGGGTTGCCAAAACCCCCGGTTTGCCAGGGGTCCCCCGTTTTGGGGAAGCCCCACCCCCAACACCCACATCCACCCATCTCTCTCCCTTTAAGTGTGTGGAACCCGTGTTTCCTCCCAAGCCCGATCTCCGCAAGCTTGCAGGGAAATGCCAGCTTCGTGCTCTTAAAAGGGAAACGGCGGCTCCTGCATTTAAAAGGGAAACGCCGGCTCCTTTAAGTGCAGGGAACTGCCGTTTCTGGAGATCTGGCGCACGGGCGGGTGGAGGGGGCGGCAGACATCCCCAATGTGGCATCATCATGTCGGGGATGCCCTGCCCCCTCCAGGAACACCCCCAAAGTCCCCCGCTGGGGGTGAAAGATGGACTTGGCAACCCTATGCCTCTGCAATGTCCCCTGGGTCTCGCTGTCTTTCCAGGTAAGTCCTCCCCGTCAGACAGTCTGGGGCCTGGCAGTGGGGGACCCCCACCTCCACCAGAGGTCTGGCAACCCTACCCAAGATCGTGCCTCATCAGACCAGGTGATTAAATCATTCAAGGGAGAATTAGGATTCCCCATAAGACTGTGCAAAAAATACACTTTCACAAAACAGCCTCCAAAATAACACAGAGCTGAACAGACTCCAAATGGTAAGAATTTTTAAATGCAATGCTTGTTCACTGGCTGAAAAAATAATTTTCTCACTGTTTGGGTATGCGACTGGCTGTCGAGCAGTTACCAGTGACTGCTGGTCTGTGGGAGAGGGGGAAATCAAAAGTCAAATTTGGGATGCGTAAGAATATATATGCATGGAACACAGGTGACTGTACTGTTTCACTGTTCCGTCTGAATGTGCAACATGCAACCCAGCAGCCAAACTACTCGCAACCAGCCAAACAACCTACAAAAAATAAGCTACTTGCTTGCAACCAGTGAGGAGGAAAATATGAGCCATATGTTCAAGCCTCCCTAGTGACAATCGCCTCTCACAGTTCATTGGAGGAGCTCCTCTGTCTCTGCATTTTCTGGGAGGATAGGGCATATGCAGAGTTTCTTCCAAGAGGAAGGTCACACAACAGCAGATTACTTCATGTTTCTGACACTGTTTTCCCTTTCCCAGTCTAGTGAGGCTGTTACAAGAGAGGAAAGGGGGATAGGCATGCTCATGTTGACATCTGGAGAGTATTACAGAAGGTAATACTCTATAGGAGCTGCAGTGGCTCAAGTGGTTAAGACGCTGAACTGCAGGCTGTGGAAGGTCAGTAGTTCAGCAGTTCAAGACCCCGGTGCCGCAGGACGGAGTGAGCTCCCGTCTCTAGTTCCAGCCCCTGCCAACATAGCAGTTCGAAAGCAAGACATTGCAAGTAGATAAATAGGTACCGCTTCGGTGGGAAGGGAACAGTGTTCCGTGCACCTTGGTGTTTAGTCATGCCGGCCACATGACCACGGAAATGTCTTCGGACAGCGCTGGCTCTTCGGCTTTGAAACGAAGATGAACACCGCAACCCTAGAGTCGGATTTGACTGGCTTTCGAGCAAGGGAACCTTTACCTTTACCTTTTACAGAAGGTAGGTTGGACCCAGACAGACTTTTCACTCCAATCTCATCCAGTTCCCATCCTTATTACTGTTCCTGTCCTACGTCGCTTTTCTCCATGAAGTTTCCATGATCCCAAGCAGAGTCTTAGTAAGTGGCTGCTTGCCGCTTGCCTCCCTCTTTCACCAGCAGAGAAGCTGGTAAGATCCTACCTGATGGGGGTTTTTTTTAAGTAGTTGTAGTAATTTCTTAAAACAGAGATTCATGCCCAGTTCAGTAATTTGAGCAGTTACTTTACTCCTTCTCCCAACACCGAAACACTCCATACAAGTTTTCTCAACAGTTGCAGAGCAATATCAGTCTGCAGCCTTCATCTAGTAGAAACAATGGGGTTGTTAGGATGAGTAATGGTTTGGAAGATGGAACCTCAAGGCATCATGCAGCGATTTTGCACATGTTTTAAACCATAGTGCGCTTCTTCTTAAAGATGCTAGAAGAAAGATCTCTTCTGTACACAGTAATAAAGGGGAGCAAATAATCTCCCAAGAATGAAAGAGCATTACTTTAATAAAAAGAAAGCCAGCAAAATCAATCAATCCACTCTTTGGGAGCACAGAGGTAAGGAGGCCACATCTATCCACAACACTGAGGCAGTGTGAGTCAGGTTGCCAGATCCAGGCTGGGAAACTTCTGGAGATTTGATGAACCTGGGGAGGACAGGGACGACAGTGGGCTACAGTGCCATAGATAGGGATGGGCACAAACTGGGGAAAATGTGGTATGCGTTGGTTCATAGTTCATAGTCAAACCGTGAACTGAATTGAACTGGGAGGTTCGTTCATGAATCAAATTGGTTCATGGTTTGTTGGCTTGGAAAACCAATTGAAAGGCCATCGGAAATTCCGTTGAAAGGGATCACAGCTGAGTGGTGGGGAGCAGTCTGCTCCGCACTGCTCAGCTATGCTGGGCTTTGTTGTCCAGTCCTTCTAAACTGTAAAGAGACTGCACAAGAAAGTCGCAAAAACAGCTGAACAGCAGGGAGCAGGTTTGTGGAAGTTCATAATGGTAGACCGATTATGAACCTCTGTTCATGAACCACTTACAGGGCAAAATTTGTGACACATTTTGCTTTGTGGTTCGGTTCGTGCCCATCCCTACCATAGAACCCACCCTCCAAAGCATCCCTTTTCTCCAAGGGAATTGATCTCTATTGTCCAAAGGTGAACAGTAATTCCAGGGGATCCCCAAGTCCCACCTGGAGGCTGGTATCCCTAACTGTGATGTATATTTTTATTGTTCTTTTTGTCTGTTTTTACCCACCTTGAAAGCTGAGGCTGGGAACTGGCCTATAAATCTTCCCAAATTAATTAAATTCTGTCCTCCTAACGGCTGGTTTTTCCAAATATATTGTAGTTTAGAACACAATCCCTAATTTAGGCGTTCCCAACCTTTTTTAGCCCACAGGAACCCTAGAAATTCTGACACAGTATGGTGGGCACAGTCACAAAATGGCTGCCACAGGAGGCAGAGTCAGCCACAAAATGGCTGTCACAGCTTACCTTCAGTCACATGATGAGGACACTTGTGTTGTGATGGGAGCTGTAGTGAATGCAACATTTTTAAAAATCTCCAATGGCCAGTCAAAAGTCTTGATGGGCAGGGCAACACATGGGCTTACCCATTTTCTAAAAATACTAAAATGGTTGCTTTGCAGGATGGATTCTGTGGCATCATAACCTACTGAGGTTAATTAAATTAATGTAAACTGAGCTAATTAAATTAAACTTAAATTACCAGAGTAGGTGGGTGGGCATGGGTGCATGGATGCACTCCATGCATGGGTTGAAGACTATGGCCATTCCCCTCATCCATGCTGGGTGAAGTACTTCCTTGGCCTTTCTCACCCCTCAGAGCAGCTGGTGCTGCTCCAGTGCTGGGGATTCTTCTGTCAAGACCCCAGCAACCCCACTCCCTTGTCCCATGCTGCACTTTCCACCACTACCACTGATCCTCCGCCCACGGCCTTCACGTGTGCACGCAACATATGAAACTCCAGACGTCTCCCTGCTTTTCCAGAGCTTTGCAAACCTGGATGCTTGCAAGGCAGATGTTCTCTCCCGGTGCTCCTTCCACACATGTTGCCACTCAACACCACTCCACAAGCCCGTCTTCCCACAGCTGGATGTACACAGTCACTGGCTCTTCCTGCTGCTTCTTGGTGGGCCAGTATTGCTTAAGCTGCTTTGCGCTGCTGCTGGCCCAAATCGATTTCTCTAACCCTCCTTCCTTCCTCCTTCTGGGCCACAGGCTGCTTCCTACTGCTGCCGGGGTAACAGGTGAGTGGAAGGAAGGAGGGTTAGAGAAATCATTGGGGCACATCACAGCTTAAGCAGTATCTGGCCCACCAAGATTCCAACTTGAAGACTGGGGAAGACTGGGGTGGGGGGCACCACAGATTCAAAAGGGGTCTTATAGGGGTACCACCCTCCACATGGGTCCTGGGGATCCCCTGGAATGACAGCTCATCTGCAGACTGCAGAGATCGGTTCCCCTGGAGAAAACGGATGCTTTGGAGGGTGGAATGTATGGAATTGTCCCCCACTGAGGTCCCTGCCTACCTCAGGCTCTGTCTCCAAATCTCCAGGAGTCTCCCAACCTGGATCTGGCAGCCCTACCTCCCATCCCCCATTGGGGACCTGGAAACCCTAACTAACTAAAGGACAAAGGAACAGCCCACTGTAGTCTGATCTGGAGCAGAGGTCCATCTGTGACTATGAGCTACAAGGTGTAGAGGGGACATTACGTCTGGGACAGGGATACTCTGGTGCTTGGGGGGCAACAGTGGGAGGGCGTCTGGAGTTCTGGCCCCACTGGTGGACCTCCTGATGGCACCTGGTATTTTTGGCCATTGTGTGACACAGAGTGCTGGACTGGATGGGCCTTTGGCCTGATCTAGCATGGCTCCTCTTATGTCCTCATGTCCCAAGCAATGCTCCCTCTAATCTGTGGAGTCTTGTTTTTTTTTTTTTTTTTGTAAATTTCTTTTTATTTTACCAGTATCTCACATTCAACATTTTATCCTTATACAAGTATTTCCTTTATATTTTCCCCTCCCCCCTTCCCCCCTCC
>NW_015170456.1:31175-34243 GCF_001447785.1 Gekko japonicus
ATGGTAGAATTAGCTTCTACCACAGAGTTTTGCTCTGAAACCAGAGCGTCACCCCCAACATCCCAGACATGCCTACATCACTTCCAGGTCTCATAAGCATGTTGGATTAATTTCCGGTGTTCCTCTCTTTTGGGGGGGCTGAAAGGACAGTGGCGGGACCTGAAAGCAGGAGACCCCCACCTCCAATGGGGTGTGTGGCATCCCTAGCAGCACAGCTATGCATAGCAGCATAATACACAGATAGGCCTAACAGTGGCTAATGCCACGTGAAGGTTAGAACTCCACTGCAGCTGGTTATGCAATCATTTGCCCTCGGAAAAACCTTCTACATAACTCCAATTTGAGCTGAGACCTGCATGTCCTTGCCATGGTGAGCTTTTCATATCCCTTCCAATACTCTGCGTTTTATTTAATCCTTTTCTATTATCACAGTGGATAGTCTTGTTATTCCTATAAATGACTTTTTAATGAATGCAGCTATATTTCAATTCTTGATTATTAAGCAGTCACAGGCTAATTTCTGATTACAAAGTTGAATGTTTCCAAGTAGAAATTTAATAGTCTACAAGGAACAAAGCAATATCTGCGGGAAAGATTGTTTGGTCCACAAATTGTGACAGCTACTCCAAACCCAGTCGATTTGTGCCACATTGCTAACTGCAAACTAAACATCTGCTAAGGGGGGGGGGTTAGAGCAATTGTGCTTTTAATTGCTCATTGGAATTACTCTTAATTCTAGACTTACTGGAAACAACAGGATACTTCTGACGGTCTGTATATTAGCTGCAAACAAGGAAAATTAGGAGTTTCTGAAATACATTCTTCAAAGAAGTAAGAAATGAACTAAAGTTTTCAGAATACTTTTTTTTTTTAATAGGCATATGTCACAACTGAAATGGGCTAAATCTTAGAACATTAACATTCATCCTGACTTGTTAGGCTGTTAGGTGGCTATCAACAACTGAAGAAGACCTGGGCTGAGTTTGTTTCTCCTCTGCTTACAGGTATTCAGGCCTTGGCAGTGCCTTAGGCACAAGCTGAAGGACAACCTCCACCAAAGGGCTCTTGGCCCTCGGCTCACAGCCCAGGGGCTTATGTTTGGCAGGCCAGTGGATCAGGACCTGCCCAGGATGTGTCTGAATTGTGTTATTTGGTTACATTGTTATAAAATTGTTTTTCAGTATTTTCCTGTAAGTTACTTTGGTTCCCTTCAGGGAGAAAAGCAGCATATAAATGCGAGCAAATAGACTTTACGAGGAGGATAGCAAAGTGCCTGAGCCATTTAGGGCCCCATGGCCGATTGGTGACGAGAGGACTTCAGGAAACCAGATGGCACTCTCAGCACAGAAACACAACCTGGAAATTAGAAAATTAGGTAGCTAGGTAGATGACAGACAGACAGACAGACAGATAAATAGATAGGTAGATGTAGGGTTGCCAAGCCCAGAATGAGAACTAGTGGGAGACCAGGGGTGGGAACATGGGGGGCAACTATTACCAATGATGTAACATCACTTCCAGGGAAAACCTGGATGTAATGTCACACCTCTCTAGGAATCACTGGAAACGCTATGGTAAAACCTGATCCAGAAGTTCCCAGAGAGGTGACATGATGTCATCAGCCCAATGGTCATTCTTTTTTAATATTTCTCCTGCCACAGCTCTCAGCAGTGGTGGGAAATGAAGGGTGGGGTGGGGAAATGAAGCACACAAGCTTGGGGGGGGGGAGAAGAGGTATGTTTTCTTGTGATCCAGTGATAAAAAACCTAAAACTTAAGAGAGCCAACAGGAACCATGGGCTGCATACTAGGGCTGCCAACCTCCAGGCAGAGCCTGGAATCTCCCAAAATTACAACTGCTCTCCAGACAACACAGATCAGTTCCCCTGGAGGAAACGGCTGATTTGGTGGGTTGGCTGTACAGCATTATACCCCCTCTGAGATCTTTCACTTCCCCAAACCCTCCCTTCTACCCCCAAATATCCAGAATTTCCCAGCCCAGGGTTGGCAACCCTGCTGCAGGCTGTGCAGGTACACTTTCAAGCTGTGGTAAATGATCACAGACCTTTCATTGCCGTATTCAACAGGGGGCCATTCGTCCTGGGAAAAGCAGCAAGTGCACCAGCTGTGTAGACAAGGAATATCTTTAATTCCCATTGTGTTTGAAACAAATATCTTCCTGGCGAGGGGGGAGGGAAGACAACTCACAAATCTAAAAGAAACACATAAAATGGGGTGCAATAAAAAAAGCAATACTTCCATTCAGAAAGTAAAACTGCTGTTCAAAACTCACTGGGAATGAAAGGTCTTCTTTTCCCCGTTGGTACTTTTATCCTGCTTCCTTGGGGTCTTGGAGAGGCAGCTTTTGGTTTTGTTACTTTCATCTAGATCTGGACAAAGTACAAAGGCCGTTGAACCAACTGCCAGTCCAACATCAGATCCAGACTCTGCCGTGATGAATGATTCCCACAGAGGGTTATATGTTCCTTGAGGGTTCTGGTACCCTGCAAAGCATTCTGTTCAATGATGGAACACAGCAGATAAGAAAATACGAACAATGGCCTTTGAATCCATGTCCTCCAAGCAACTCTGCATTAAAATCGAATTCAACCTTCTTTTGAATCTAGTTTCCCCCCCCCATTCTGCACTAAAATCGAGTTCAACCTTCTTTTTATTCCATCCCCCCCATTCTGCATTATGTTACCTCCCTTCAGTGGTCAGCCCAGTTTCAGCCTGCTGTTGCCCCGGGTTGTTTGGATACTGTTCTGCTGTGAACTTAAATTGCCTCAGCTCGAACACTGAGAAAATCTGGAGTTGGCAGGCAAATGCAGAAAGGACCAATGTCAGCCTTTCCCCATACATACCCCATAGAGCACTACGGTCAGGGTCGCAAAATTGCCTGGCCCTCCCTGGCCCAAAAACAGGATCACGAAACCGCTGGGAAAATTGGGCGAAGCCGCGGGTCAAAATGCGGTTGCGTGGCTTCGAGTGGGAAATTGATCAATAGAAACGGGGCTAAGGGAGGCATTAAAATCGAATACAACCTTCTTTTGAATCTAGTTTCCCCCC
>NW_015170457.1:0-3919 GCF_001447785.1 Gekko japonicus
GTGGAGGGGAAGGTATATGTGAATGTCCCGCATTTCCTCTCTCCTCCCTCTTCCTAGGAGGTAATTCTAGGAGGTCGCCAGCCCCCATTGGGAGGTCGGCAGCCCTAGTAATGGCCAGCCCTAGAGACGGCTGCTTGAGTGAAGAAAAACGGCTCTGGGAGTCTATATTTGCAATCATTTTTATCATATGTCTCCAGTCATATTCTCTCTCTGTGTGTGCCAGTTTGGTGCAGTGGTTAAGTGTGCGGACTCTAATCTGGGAAAACCGGGTTTGATTCCCCCCTCCTCCACTCGCAGCTGCTGGATGGCCTTGGGCAAGCCATAGTTCTGTCAGAGGCTGTCCTTGGAAGAGCAGTTCTCTCGAGCTCTCTCAGCCCCACCTACCTCACAGGATGTCTGTTGTGGGAAGGGGAAGGGAAAGGAGTTTGTAAGAGACACTGAGTGAGACACTGTGCTGTGAGACCCTGCGTGAAGGGTGGGGTATATATCCAATCTCCTCCTCCTCCTCTTCTTCTCCTCCTCCTTCTTCTCCTTCTTCTCCTTCTCCTTCTTCTCCTTCTCCTTCTTCTTCTTCCTTACCTCACAGGAATGTTGGGAGGATAAAATGGAGGAGGTAATCACCACAATTGTTGCCCTGAATTTCCTGAGATAATGTGGCTTCTTTTACCCCATTTGTTACTTTTTCAGACTACATTTGTTGCTCTTTGGTTAATCACCACATGTGTTGCCCTGAATTTCCTGAGATAATGTGGCTTCTTTTACCCCATTTGTTACTTTTTCAGACTACATTTGTTGCTCTTTGGTTAATGTTTTTGTTCAAGTAACCAGGTGGGGCTTTCCAGAAGACAATGGTGATGGTGACACAACCATTCCCCGCCCCACCCTCCCTCGAAGCCGATAAAACCGTAATTCCTCTCATAACACAGAAGCCGTACGTTTTCACATTCTCCTGGGCAAGGCGAGCAGATGGCTCCCTTCAGTTCTGGCTCAGATTCAGTTCTCCGCTTCCATTTGGCTCTTCCTTTTGTGTCTGCTCAAAGTTTTTATGCAGGAACTGCTCGAAGTGGTCAAATAACCATTTGGAAAAAGACCAGTTTATTGTCATCGGTTGGCTCGCCTCCACCTAATAATTGTTTGCAAATATTTTATACATCACCATAAAGCCAATTAGAACGTTTTCAGTATCCATCAAGTATGTTCCTGAGGCAGAAGGGACTGTTTCAGAACTGTTTTTGAGGGACCAGCTGATTTACTTTCTCTTCTTCCCCCCATCAAAAGTCTTGGCTTGGGCGGCAGAGAAAAGGAGATGAATGAGCACTTTCTCCTCTCCCATTTGAAATGCTGAGATCAGAAGCATTGCATCTGTCCCTGCCCAGCCTGCAGGAAGAGCGCTTTCTACCCTCCTTTTTTGGTAAGAAAAAATATATACAGATGTGTGCTAGATGCCCAAAGAATAATACAGTGACAAAAGAGACTAGATTAAAGCCATAACATCATTTAGTGTCAAGTAATGAAAAACACACTTACTCCTTCACAGAAAAAAAAATACAAAGGTCAATAAAATTACACATAGCAGTCTGCTCCAAACTTTCTCAGTAAATATCCTTCTAACTGTCTTGTATTCTCAAAAGCAGTCTGCTCCAAATTCAATCTTTCTTTCAACACTTATTCCGGATATTTAAGTGTTTCAGACCTCTCGTCTTTCCTCAGGAACAAATTTTGTATAGGGATCTCACATTCAACGTTACCTTAAAGTTGACACCTTCGTTGATTTACTTTTCTGTTCATCGGTTTGGGCAAGGTCTCCTCATTTTCAAGCGTGCTGCTGCCAAAGTCAAATGAACCATTTACTGAGAGAGTTTGGAGCAGACTGCTATGTGTAATTTTATTGACCTTTGTATTTTTTCTATGGAGGAAAAAAGTGGTGGGTGGGTGTTTTTTTCATTACTTGACACTAAATGATGTTATGGCTTTAATCTAGTCTCTTTTGTCATTGTATTATTCTGCGGGTATCTAGCACACATCTGTATATATTTTTTCTTACCAGATGGTCTTGAGATTATGTGTTATTCTTGTGGATTGTTACCCTCCTTTTTTTTAGAAGAAGAGAAGAGATTGGATTTATACCCCACCCTTCACAACCCAAAGGTGTCTCAGAGCGGCTTACAAACTCCTTTTTCTTCCCCTCCCCACAACAGACACCCTATGAGGTAGGTGGGGCTGAGAGAGCTCTTGAGAGAAACTGCTCTTTTTTCAAGATACCACAACAACTTAGAACTTGATAACCGTGTTGGGGATACGCCTTTGTACTTTTCTGCTTCCTTCCATTCGCAGGCTTAGTCAGAAGAAACACATCTCTGCAATGGAAACTAGAAACTGGTACCATAGAGAAACCGGTATTGATGCTTGCCGAATGCTAGCTAAATTTAGCAGCAACGATACATCCTTTTTTTTAAAAAAAAAGATCACAGTGATTTGCGAGCAGTTCTTTTTTATTCTACACAGTCTTCTCCTTTATTAAATCGGCTGCCCGTATCAATAAAATTAAATTGGCAACTTTATTAATTTTAACAACCTCCCAAAAAGTATAACTTTGCTCTTGTCCCGGTGACATTCATGAAAAATGAATGGGGGGGGGGGGAGAGGAATCACTTCACACAGTCCTTGCCATATTTCACCCCAGAAACTCTGTGACATTCCTGTCCCATCCTGGCATATTCGTAAGCTGGAGCTGTAGGTCACGAGTCGACCCCATCTGGTCATGTAGAGAGTGTGGTGCTGTCCTTTCAGGAATAAATTCGATCTCGAGGCTTTTAGGCAGACGTTGCGTCATCAGCTAACTTCCTTTTTTACTTCACTTGCAAGTAGTGGTGGTTTTGAAGTAGGACTAGGGAGAACTATGTTTAACTCACCACTCGGGTGACCTTGGGCCTAGGCTTGCCTGGAAACTGGTCGGAGGGCGGGGGGTGGGGACATGGGGGAGTCTTGCTGATGTGCATGACATCACTTCTGGGGGAAACCCAGAAAAGGTGGCAGGAGGTAGGTCTAGGAATTGATGGGGACTCTATGGTAAAACCCTAGAGTTTCTGCTGATTCCTTCAGTTGCCCACCATCATTTCTGTGTTCTCCCAGGAAGAGATGTCATCATGCCAGCTATGCTGTTGTTTGTTTGTTTCAGAAAAAAATCCTGTGACACTACTTGGAGGAGTGGTGGGCAATGGAAGTTCCGGGAAGTGGATTCCCCAGGCCAACCAGCCCAGCCTACTTGGTCCAGTTATTCACACTCAACTCACATAAAAAGCCTTTCATGGCCTTGGACCCTCATATCTGTGATACCCAGGGCTATTTTTGGGCAGGAACGCACAGGAACGGAGTTCCGGCTGGCTCCCGAGTTGGCCACACCCAGCATAAACTCATTAGCATAATAGATCACACCCAACATCAGACACTCATTAGGACTGGTTACCTTAGGGGTGTGTGGCCTAACATGCAAAGGAGTTCCTGCTACAAAAAAAGGCCCTGGGTTTTGAAAACAAACAAGGTAAACAGAATAAGAAGCAAATGGTGGGCGTGGCTGGATGGCAACAGTTCTGGTAATGTGGGGGTGTGGCCTAATATGCTAATGAGCTGTGCTCTCAGGGGTGTGGCCTAATATGTTAATGGATTTCTGCTGTTGGGTGTGGCCTATTATGCTAATGAGGTTCTGCTGGGCTTTTTCTACAAAAAAAGCCCTGGCGATACCAGATCTCTCCCTATGCTCCGCTATTACTGCTTCGCTCATATGAGAAGAACCTTGTGCAGGCTCTTTGTTTTCTGTTCTCTGTTGCCCCAGAAGGTCGGACCAGAACCAACGGGTGGAAATTAAATCAAACGAGTTTTCGGCTAAACATCAGGAAGAAATTCCTGGAAGTTAGAGCGG
>NW_015170457.1:3935-6771 GCF_001447785.1 Gekko japonicus
GGTTCCTCAGTGGAACAGGCTTCCTTGGGAGGTGGTGGGCTCTCCTTCTTGGGAGGTTTTCAAGCAGATCATGAGAAGGGAGGGCAGGATGGGTTGCCTCAGTGCCTAGTTCTCATGGCCCTTTCTTACATGCCCAGGGAAATGCTGATTGCCACTTTGGGGTCAGGAATCAATTTTCCTTCAGGTCAGTTTGGCCAGGGATCCTGGAGGTTTTTTGTCATCTTCTGGGCATGGAACAGGGGTCACTGGGGGTGTAGGGGGAGAGGTATCTGTGAATTCCCTGCATTGTGGTTGGACTAGAAGACCCTGGAGGTCCCTTCCAACTCTATGACTCTAGGGGATCCCCAGATCCCACCTGGAGGTTGGCATTCCTCTATTCCCCACCCCCAGTTTTTCATCACAATTTTTTGTGAGGTAGGATATTTCTTTATGTACGTATTTATTTAATTTCTACCCCACACCCTTTCTCTGCGGGGGCCTTGGGGTAGCTGCCGACATGTAAAAGGCAATACAAACACAATACAATGAATGCAAACACAATAAAAATAAAAATGCGAAAAATAGAGCCATAAAACCAATTAAAATATCGACTCAACAACAAATTACACAGAAAAAACAACAACAACAGGACACCTCCACAATTCGTAACGTTAATCAAAGGCCGCCTGAAACAAAGCAGCCATACGCGGAGGAGGAGAAGAAGAAGAAGAAGCAGCAGCAGCAACAGCAGCACTTGGACCTCTTGGTCTGATCCAGCAGGGCTCTTCTGATGTTTGTTTGAAGGCCTTGGCCTCTATGCCCTGCTTTTGGCGCTCCAGAGGAACTGGTTGGCCACTGGGTGAGACAGGATGCTGGACTAGAGGGACCCTCACTGGTCTGATCCAGCAGGGCTCTTATGATGTTCGTACGGAGGCCTCGGCCTCTTTGCCCTGTTGCTGGCCCTCCAGAGGAACTGGTTGGCCACTGGGTGAGACAGGATGCTGGACTAGATGGACCCTCACCGGTCTGATCCAGCAGGGCTCTTCTTATGCACTTATGAAGGCCTTGGTCTCTCTACCCTGTTGTTGACCCTCCAGAGGAACCAGTTGGCCCCTGTGTGAGACAAGATGCTGAACTAGATGGACCCTCACTGGTCTGATCCAGCAGGGCTCTTCTTATGTTCTGATGAAGGCCCCGTCCTCTAAGCCTTGTTTTTGGCCTTCCAGAGGAACTGGTTGGCCCCTGTGTGAGACAAGATGCTGGACTAGATGGACTGCTGGTGTGACCCAGCAGGGCTCTACTGATGTTCTTATGTCTTTACATCGGATCTACATGATTTTCCCTGTGGAAGAGCGACTAAAGTGTAGTAGTTAGAGTGTCACGCTAGGATGTGGGAGAACTGGGTTCGGCTACTTGTATGGCCATCTGGGCAACCTCTGGTCAGTCATTCTCTCTCTGCCTAAGCTACCTCCCAGGTTCATTGTGAAGATAAAATGGGACAGGCAGTAAAGCAGCAAAAACGTTAATTGCTCAAGTATGGAAAACGAAAAAAGGCCCTTTAATACAACAATGGTTTGTAAAGCTTTGGGACCTAGCAGTAATGGACAAATTGACAACACCAATAGTGATGGCTGAATCTACCTCTAAAAAAAAAAAAATCTTTTTAGAAAGATGGTTTCCCTTTTTTTTATTTTATTAATGGTCCGAAAAACAAAAACTGTAGTTTACCTCAAAAATATGTTGGTTTTGTTTTCTACGAAAAACTTTTGGTTGGAAAATCTGGTTGAGTGTTTTTTCATTCAAATGTTTGAAATGGCTATATTTTAAAAGATGTTCATGTATGCTCTATATCTATTTTGATCATTGTAATATGATGTTTTGGTTTTTGTAGTGTTTTAATTTTTTTGTTAATGTTTATATTTGAAAATTAATAAAAATGTTATTTAAAAAATGGGACAGGCAGAACCATTAACATTGCCTGAACCCCTTGGAGAAAAGGAGGTGGGTTAAAAATGGTATAGATCAGCCATCTTTGATATTGGAAGCACCTAAGTGACCTCCATGGAAATGAGGTGATCAGGAAATGCTGTCTTATGGCCGCGCGATCATGTTCAAAGCACTGCACAGTTCTAGCCAGGCCACGTTTTCTGCGCATCGACTTGGTCTTGTTATTGACAATATGTGGACAAATGAATCAAAGAGACTGTATCAATGTGCTAGGCTCTCTAAATATTTTCATCGTTTGCCAAAATTGGCCTTTCCAGGGATTTGGGCATCTGTGATCAACAGCAATTTCTCAGCCAAGTAAGAGACACTAATGAGCATGCTGTATCCTAGACTGCACATGGCATTTATAAGAGAGATCAGATAATCCTATAACAGCACAAAAACTAATTCCTCAGAACTTGGTGCAGAAAACATGCTTGATTCCCCCACACACACACGAGGGGGGGGAGGATGGCAGAATTATGAACTAAGTAGAAAATGAACATCCACCCCCCCTCCCCTGGTTAGGTACATTCCACTCTAGCACAGAACACAATAATTTTGTTCCCATTTGTAGCTACTATCTTATGAATTGCCCCTTAAAATATTTCTAGGGCTAACCCAGAATCACTGGAAACTCTATGGTAAACATGAAATTAAAAGACGCCTGCTCCTTGGGAGGAAAGCAATGGCGAACCTAGACAGCATAATAAAAAGTAGAAACATCAACAAAAGTCTGTATGGTCAAAGCAATGGCATTCCCATTAGTCATGTATGGCTGCGAGAGTAGTCATGTATGGCTGGAGAGTTGCATTTGTGAACCTATCAAACAGACAGCAAAATTGCTGCCCTCCCTCCCTCCCTCCCTCCC
>NW_015170457.1:7046-8192 GCF_001447785.1 Gekko japonicus
TCCTTCCTTCCTTCCTTCCTTCCTTCCTTCCTTCCTTCCTTCCTTTCTCTCTCTCCTGAAATGCTAACTGTTGGGAAACAAACCATGGTTCAGTAGAAGAGCCTCTGCCTGGCATGCAGGAGGTCCCAGGTTCAATCCCTGGCATCATCAGTTAAAAGGGGCAGGCAGTAGGTGATGGGAAAGACCTCAGCCTGAGACTCTGGTGAGCTGCTGCCAGTCTGAGTGGACAATACTGACCTTGGGGGACCAATGGTCTGATTCATTATAAGGCATGTGTGTCCAGTCAATAGACAGAAGCAGATAGTGTGCACATATCTGAGTGTGTTTGCGTGTCACGTCCATATACATTATACACCTATCCTGGTACCCATTGGCATTTCTGTAACCGTGGTACAAAATTTAGCGTTACAGAAACCAGTGTGGCAGGGCGGTAATTCAAAGGTTGCCGTAGCAACGACCTCTTAATTTCCAGCAGTCAGACAAAACAAAGGATGGTTTACGGGACAATTAATATGGGCCAGACTGTGCAGTCTTCTGGCTTCCCCACCGCCTGAGGTGCCGGCTATTAGCAGAGCCATAAACCATGCCATGATCTGCATGGCTGGCTCTCGAATGAAGACCTTTGTTTTAAAATTTCATTTAAGACAATTCAATTTTTCAAAAAGAAAGAAAGAAATGATCTGTCAGGCGTATCGTGCGGGCTCTGATGAACGGCTGTTATAAATAAGGAAGCTATCGACGGGGCGATGACGGTTGCGTTGTCTTTGGTGGACCTGGGAGACTGATACAGACTGTTTCTGAATTTCTCCCTAGTCCTCATGGAATCTGTTGCTTTGAATTGTTTGTGGAAGCATACAGTGTTCCCTTTCACCCATTTTTGACTGATGTGTTCCTGAGTTATTATGGGGGGCTGGGGAGGACATATTTGAATGTATTAATGTACTAGGAAAAAGGCCCGTTGTGGAAATAAATACAACGGCCTCTAGAAAGAGGCTCTGGGTGGGTGCCCTGGCCTTGGACACTCAGTGTCAATTTGCTGTGGCGACCTCAGCAGGGTATAATGACACTGAGTCCACCTTTTTCTCCAGAGAAGAAGAAGAAGAAGAGATTGGATTTATACCCCGCCCTTCACTACCCAAAGGTGTC
>NW_015170457.1:9541-23061 GCF_001447785.1 Gekko japonicus
GAGGCGAGACTTAAGCAATGCAGCCAGTGGATAGGGACAGATTCTGAGTGACACGCCAGGGCGCCAACCAATTCCGGAGCGTGTGGAATGTTCTAAAGAACTGCCACCACCATTCGGCTTTTATATATAAGGGAGATATAGGCATTGGGTTGAAGACAGGGATGGTCTGGCATTCCAATATCCCGTGCTCCCCCTCACCCCTCCACATCCCCTCTATCCAAGGGGCTGGAGGGACCAGAAATATTTTCTGCTATCTTGGATAATAAATTGGTACATTGTTGATTTTCTTTAAAAAGTATTTTAACGTTGTTGTTAATTTTCATTATTTATTGGAATTGCCCTCTGATGTAAGCCACCCTAAGCCCTGCTGGCAACAGTGTTCCCTCTAAGCTGAATCGGAATACGTTGGTACATTGTTGAATTTTTTTTAAAGTATTTTAACATTGTTATTAATTTTCATTATTTATTGGAATTGTCCTCTGATGTAAGCCACCCTAAGCCCTGCTTGCAGGGCTACTTTGGTGTAGCGGTTAGGAGCGTTGCCGTATACTGAGATAATTACATCAGCGCTAGCGAGGCCCTGCACTCTAGCACACCTTCGGGTGCTAGAACAATAGAGGAATCGGATCCTAGGGCAGACCAATCGGAGTGCCCGGATTCTAGAGGAGACCTATGAAGGACTCCTCCACAGTAAATAGCCCATCACTGGTGTTGGGGTGTGTGTTCGGTGTGGGGTACTGCAGGGATATAAGCGGGGCTCGGACCTTGCTAGTTTGTCTTTCATTTTTCCTTGATTTAATAAACATGAGGTGATCACTACTCAACACCTCCGAACTCAGTATTTTATAAGTGTGGACTTTAATCTGGGAGAACTGGGTTTGATTCCCCAGTCCTCCACGTAGGGTTGCCAAATCTGGGTTGGAAAATACCTGGGGACTTTGGGGGTGAATCCAGAAGAGGGCGGGGTTTAGAGAGGGTAGGGGCCTCAGCATGGTCCAATGCCACAGGGTCCACCCTTCAAAGCAGCCATTTTCTCCAGGGGAGCTGATCTCTGTCAGTTGGAGAGCAGTTGTAAAAGTGGGATATCCCCAGGCGCCACCGGGAGGCTGGCGACCCTGCCTCCACTTGCAGCTGCTGGTGTGACCTTGGGCCAGTCACAAGTTCTCTCAGAGCTGTTCTCTCAAGGGCAGTTCCCAAGAGAGCTCTCTTAGCCCCACCTACCTCACAGGGTGTCTGTTGTGGGGAGAGGAAGGGAAAGGAGATTGTAAACCACTCTGAGACTCCTTCGGGTAGTGACGGGTAGAATATAAATCCAATCTTTTCTCCCTCTCCTCTTCTAATAAATTGAATTTAATAAATAAATACATTTATACAAATCATTCTGATGCTGCCTGTCTGCTCAATACTCCAAGGCAGCAAACGCAACATCATTTGAATGATTAAAAACAGTATTTAAAGTTATAAAATAATCCATACAAGACCAGTACCAGGGAGAAGGACCAATAACCGTTACTGGTAGGGTTGCCAAGCTCCAGGTGGGGCCTAGAGGTAACCCACTGTTACGATTGATTTTCAGGCAGCAGAGAACAGTTTCCCTGGAGAAAATGGCTGCCTTGAAGGGTGGACTGTATGGCATTGTACCCCACCGGGGTCACTCCCCTGTCCAAAACCTGCCATCCCCTGGCCCCAGCCCCCAAATCTCCAGGTATTTTCCCACCCAGAGCTGGTAACAGTGTTCCCCCTAAGCTGAGTCGGTGTGAGCTAGCTCACAGTTTTGTAGCCTCCGGCTCACACATTTTTTGTCCTAACTCAGGAAGGGATGGCTCCAGAGCAGACTAATTTATGCAGCAGCCAAATCGCTCGCTCACAACTTTAGTGCCGGTAGATCACAAAGTAGAATGTTTTGCTCACAAGACCCCACTGCTTAGAGGGAGCAATGGCTGGCAACCTTGTTTACTGGGGGTACGCCAAATGAAACAAAAAAAAAAACCTCTTCACCGTCTGGTGGAAGACACCTGCAGAGGGAGGCAGACGTATCTACCTGGGGAAGAAATCCCAAAGTTTCGGTGCAATGGCTGAGAAAGCCCGTTGTTGGGTCACCGCACAACTAGCATCAAATGGAGGGGGGGGGGGGGAACCAAAGCAGGGCCTCCAAAGATATCCAGAGTGAATGATTAAATTCATATAGGAGAACACTGTTCTTTTTTTCTTTTTCTTTTACTTGCCCAAATTGAGCAAAGTTTATTATTTTAAGTGACATAAAAAAGAGCCATACATTTTAAAATAGCTAGCCAAATATCTCACTCACATCATCATGTTTGCATACACATTCCCATCCCCCCCCCCTTATTTTAATTTGTATTTGGTAACAAACACTCTGGAGCTGCGGTGGCTCAAGTGGTTAAGACGCTGAACTGCAGGCTGTGGAAGGTCGGTAGTTCAGCAGTTCGAGACCCGAGTGTGCCGCATGACGGAGTGAGCTCCCGTCTCTAGTTCCAGCTCCTGCCAACCTAGCCGTTCGAAAGCAAGACATTGCAAGTAGATAAATAGGTACCACTTCAGTGGGAAGGTAACAGCGTTCTGTGCACCTTGGTGTTTAGTCATGCCGGCCACATGACCACGGAAACGTCTTTGGACAGCGCTGGCTCTTTGGCTTTGAAATGGAGATGAGCACCGCAACCCTAGAGTCCGATTTGACTGGCTTTCGAGCAAGGGAACCTTTACTTTTTCCTAACAAACACTACTAAACCAAGAATCTATTCCTGTTATAGAACTAATTCATCTATATTCTATCTGCTATATTTAATTTGATCAATAATATACTATTATTAATCTATTTTATATCAATAAAAACAAAGAAGAAAAGAAACAGGCATAACTTAATAGTTTGACTATGCTAGGGAAGGCCTATATTTCTTCTAAGTTAACAATCTGGTCCCTTTAAATATTCTTTCATATTTTTGACACTGTTAGTTTTCAAAATCCCATTAACTTGCAGGTCTAAACATAATGTGTTATATTTTCCCTACCATCTTCACCTTATCCTGTAACATCTCGTCTTCTTTCTCAAAATAATTAAATCCATGCACATTCTCTAAGTAAATAGCCCATTAGTTATATTTTCCCCTGCAATTCCTCTCTAAAAATTCAAACTGCCCATATCTTTTCATCCTCCTTCAATTAGGACATTACAAGTACAGAGGATAAGTTATTTCAAATTAAAAGTCCATATTTTATAGCTTTCATTAGTCAGTCAAGACAATGGGGGGGGAATGAAAATACTTTGCTTCAGGTTATATTCCTAAATCAATTGGATATCAAAAAACAATGCAAGTCAGGAGAAGAAACACAAAGTAAACAAACAGTTCGAGAACACTGTTCTTAAGGGAGCACCTCTCCCCACATGTGCCCTGGGGAGCTTTGTGCTCCGCAGAGAACCATCTGCAGGTTATTCCCAGCCCGAAAGACATTCGACTAGGCTCGACCAGGGCCAGGGCTTTTTCAGCCCCGGCCTGGTGGAACATGCACCCGACTGAGACTAGGGCCCCGCGGGACCTGTTTCAGTTCCACAGGGCCAGCAAAATGGAGCTGTTCCCCATGCCGGCCTCCCTGTTGCTGCTACCAGTAAGACCTTTGTGGCTCAGCTCCGGCCCACTCATTCCCGGCTGTAGGAACTGAAATTGAAATTTGCTGCACTAACCCAAAGACCTCCGAATACAGGGAGAGAGGAGGTTTGCCTCTCGCTGTAGAGTTGTTCTCTATAGCACCCATCAATGGAGGCAACCATTTCAACTTTTCTTCTCAGATACAGAAGAAGATGGAGAAAAATAGTAGTCATTGAGGTAGAAATGAAGTGTAGATTATGAGTTGTATTATGCTTAGTTATAAGCTAAGGGGAAGTTGGACGGGAATTATAAGCGGGTAAGATAGGGGCTCCTGCCAACCTAGCAGTTCGAAAGCAAGAAATTGCAAGTAGATAAATAGGCACCACTTCGGTGGGAAGGTAACAGCGTTCCGTGCACCTTGGTGTTTAGTCATGCCGGCCACATGACCACGGAAATGTCTTTGGACAGCGCTGGCTCTTCAGCTTTGAAACGGAGATGAGCACCGCAACCCTAGAGTCGGATTCGACTGGCTTTCAAGCAAGGGAACCTTTACCTTTAAGATAGGGGCATATGAAAAGAAGAGGGATTAAATGAAACATTTTAGGTTGTTGGAATAGTAACCTCGGGTGAATTTCTCTTTATTTTGTTTGGTTATTATGACTGTTAAAAATGGGAAATGAGTATATCAACAAGATGGATAATTAATGTATGATCGTGGACCGATAGATATGCTCAATAAAAAACTTAAGTAAAAAAAAGAAAAGGAATTTGCGGCACTGCCCACTTTAACTGGTTTTATTGTTGTCGAAGGCTTTCACGGCCGGAGTTCATTAGCTGTTGTAGATTTTCCGGGTTGTGTGGAAGTGGTCTTGGCATTGTAGGACCTGACGTTTCAGCAGTAGCTGTGACTGGCATCCTCAGAGGTATAACACAGAAAGACGGAGTACTCTCTCTGTCAAGGTGATTAGAAAAAAGTGGTAGGCAGATAATTTATATCTACTCAGGAAGGTGGGGTAGGGCTGAGTCATTATCGTGTAGGAGTTCCCCAGGCTATGACCATGCTAATGGGGAAACTTTCCTGAGGAGGTTCTTTTGTATATGGATTGGTCGTTTCCTGAGGAGGTTCTTTTGCAATCCATATGCAATCCTCCTGCGTGGTTGATGCTTGGTTCCCCTGGAGCATTGGAGCCCAGACGCCGTCCCAGTGAAAATGTGGGGGGAAAGATGGTATACATTTCAGTATACATTTCTTATAAATACTCTACGGTGTGCATACATAACAAATCTACAAAACTACTAGGAAAATAATTATGAACCAATACATTATTTGTACGTACTGTAATACCAGACTAGAAGAAAGGCCAAGTGCGAAAGAATAGATTCTTTTGAACTATGGTGCTGGACAAGACTCTTGAGAGTCCCTTGGACTGCAAGGAGATCAAAACAGTCAATCCTAAAAGAAATCAACCCTGACTGTTCCCTGGAAGGCCAGATAATGAAACTGAAGCCCAAATACTTTGGCCACCAAATGAGAAGGGAGCCCTCACTGGAGAAGACCCTGATGCTGGGAAAGATTGAAGGTCAAAGAAGAAGGGGACGGCAAAGGATGAGATGGTTAGACAGTGTTATCGATGCAACGAACGTGAAATTGAGCAAACTTTGGAGCACGATGGAAGACAGGAGGGCCTGGCGTGATGTGGTCCATGGGGTCGCAAAGAGTCAGACTCAACTGTGCAACTTAACAACAACAACAAAATACCAGTGACCCTCTGTTGGCAAAGAGATGCAACACAATAACATATACATAAACACACACACACTACCTATCTGTCCGTCTCCCTCCAATAATACTTATTGGGAGACCGTAACGTATAACTAATGAGTGGGATTGTGAGGCAGATGGGATGTAGCCTGGAGATGCCATATTTATGTAAAGCAGACAAAGAGAGATTTAGTAGGTATGCCAGTAAGTGATATCTAAGGGAAAACAAGTTTCAGAATTGACCTAAGTGGGATAAATTGCCACGTTCCTCAGCCAATGCACAGATAAAAATGGATTATCTAAGAGAAAGCAATAATGCAGAGGAGATTCTTATTTAATAAACTTTCAGAGCACCGCTTAGTATTTTTGCACTAAATAACAATAACAAACGACCAAGAGAATAGTTCCCGTCCGTAGATCTTTGTAAATGTCAGTGCTTGATTTAGTCTCCGTTTCGCTTTTTCTTTATTAATTTTCTGTTCCATTATTAATACAGACACGTTGTGGTCGTCCGCAGGCATCCTCAGCAGGGAAATGCAGGCCTCAGGTACGGCGTATACATCACTGTTCGGAAGTGATGTTTTAAATGAACACAGGAAGCTGACTTATACCAAATCAGACCTTTGGTGCATCAAAGTCAGTATTAGTCGCTGTAGATTTTCTGGGATGTGTGGCCGTGGTCTTGTGATTGTAGAACCTGATGTTTCGCCAGTAACTGTGACTGGCGTCCACAGAGGTATAACCACAGAAAGATGGAATACTCTCTGTGTCAAGAATGTACCTCTGAGGATGCCAGTCACAGTTACTGGCGAAACGTCAGGTTCTACAATGCCAAGAGCACGGCTATTTGTGCCATCGCATTCTGATCTGCCATAATGCGATCATACGTGACGGCGGCACACTGGGGCTTCCTCCTTCAGCGTGTGCTGCAAAGAGGATGACCCAGGGGAATAGCCGCGTGCCAACGCGATCACACCACGGGAGTCCGTATGCAGCCCCATGGCAAACCATTTGCCAGTAGGTTGTTTCAGGTACTTTTTAAATGTGCATCTTCAGCAGCACGCCGCAGGTTGGCCACGGGTGCACTACGCCTCCCAGATGTTCTGGTGTGATCGCGCACCGAAAATCCACCTGACATTTGTATCTTTAGCGTGGCAACTTCTCCGTGTGAACAGGGCCTAAGTTTGAAAACTTCCTCTGACTCAAGGGGCCTTTTTGCTTTGAGCCTCTTCCAAAGGAGTAAGTCTCCTTGGTGTAGAAGCAGGCTACAATATCATTTGAATGGAGTTGTAGAATACATGCTAGTCTCCTTTGGAGAACTCAAAGCAGGGCATCACCAAGGGAGTAGGCTAGCTTAACCTCGTCAGATCTCAGAAGCTAAGCAGGGTTGGCCCTGGCTACTAAATGGAGAGGAGGCCACCAAGGCAATCCAGAGTCATTACACAGAGGCAGGCCATGACAAACTACCTCTGAATACGTCACACCTTGAAAACCCTACAGGGTCACCGGAAGTCAGCTGCCATGTGACGGGGTTGCCATCCTCCAGGTGGGACCTGCAGATCCCCTGTAATTTCGACTGATCTCCAGACTACAGAAGAAGAAGAAGAAGAAGAAGAGATTGGATTTATACCCCGCCCTTCACTTGGAGTCTCAGAGCGGCTTACAAACTCCTTTCCCTTCCCCCTCCCCACAACAGACACCCTGTGAGGTGGGTGGGGCTGAGAGAACTCTGACACAAACTGCTCTTTCTCAAGGACAGCTGTGCCAGAGCTTGTGACTGACCCAAGGTCACATCAGCAGGTGCAAATGGAGGAGTGGGGAATCAAACCCGGGTCTCCCAGATTAGAGTTCGCGCACTTAACCACTACACCAAACTACAGAAATCAGTCCCCCTGGAGAAAATGGCTGCTTTGGAGGGTGGACTTCGATGGCATCATCATACCCCGTTGGGGTCCCTCCCCTCTCCAACCCAAGCTCTCCCCAAGCTCCACCCCCCAGATATCCAGGAATCTCCAAATCTGGTGTTGAGAGCCCTACCATCAGGTCACCAGTTGGTGAAATGTTCAGTTGGTGAAATGTTCAGTTGGTGAAATGTTCAGTTGGTGAAATTTTCGGTGAAATGCCCCACCTGAAACATGGACTCTCTGCACTTTGGGGGCCTTCATTTCAGTGTTCTCCTGATGGGCACTCACCCATCAAGTTTGCTATCCAAGGCCACAATACAGCTATAAATCCTGATCCACGGCCCTCCTGTAGCCCTTGAACACTGGAGTCAACATGATTTGATTCTTTTCTTCTGGTATAAATTGCATGTGAATAGAAATCCCCAGCTGATGGTGATTCATGATCTTACCATACAACAGTCTATGTTTTTGCAGTGCTTCTTAGTTTTGCTTATTGGAGAGTGCTTACTTAATTACTAGCTCCAGTGCCGGGAATTGAAATCAATATTCCTTTGCTTTGGTTTGACTGTGAAAAGCGGGACCAGCCCTCCCAATTTGCAAGGAGACACAGGAGACCTTGGATTGCTGATTTGGGGGCTAGTGTAAAAGAAAGCAAATGGCCATTTGTCGTTACACATTTTGCCTCCCACTTGGAGAGTCTGTCTCTGATCAGACACCATTTCTGAGGAAAAGCAGTACCTCCCAACCGAAAACCCACATGGATTTTCCTGCAAAGAGAAACTGGGAAGAATTTAAAATTATGTTATGAATCTTTTCCACAGTGGTCTTTTAGATATTTAGGTAGTTAGTTACTTAGCTAGCTGACTTGAGGGTTAGTTAGCTAGTATGAGGGTTCAGCACGAACCAGGGAAATGCAGTTTGGTTCGTTTTTCATGACACTCTGCTTAGCGAACCACAAAATGTTGTGAACAGTTAACTGCCAAATGAGACTTGTGATGTGGTAGAATCGCCTCCTGGTGTGCTAGAAACACCAAACTCACAGGAGAGCTCTGGCTTGCCCTCTTCTACCTGCCCTTCAAATCTGGTGAAGATTGGGTTTACACGGTCTGAGTTACAGCCTTCCAAAGAAGGTGCCTCCAGGAAAGTGCTTTCTGGGGAAATGGCAGGCGGTCATTTTGACAGATGCAGCTTCAGGAGTGCACAGAATGGACCCTGTGCAAACTAGAGATTATCAAACTCACAGGGGACCTTTACCTGATCCTCCTTTATATGCCGGTTGGACTTAGGGGGTCCTAGTTATGCCCCCCCAAAAAAGAAAATGCCCCCAGGAAAGTGCTTTTGTGGGGAATTTCAGGTGCAGGTTCAGAAGTGCAAGCTACACACATCAAATGCACAGGGAATTTATCAGTGTTGCCATGGCTGCAGAACTCCACCCCCCTGTTGCTTTGAAGTTGCTTTATTGCTATGAAGTTTGGAAACATTTTGTTTGAGTGGAGACTGTCTGTCTGGAAATGTATCCATTCACAAACCACCACGAACTGCTTGAAAATTCGGAGAAAGTTCATGCTGATTGACCTGCCACAAATTTCAGTTCACAAACTACAAACCGGTCAAAATTCATTACAAACTTTAGTTCATGAATCCTGACTGAGTTGCTAAAGACCAAAGGGAAGGGTTTTGATGCTACGAAACCGGGCGCCCCGCTTAAATGGTCCCCTGCTTGCGCAGAGGCTTTTGAGAAACTTAAACTGATGTTCACCTCCGAGCCGGTGCTGGCGCGCCCTGATGAATCTAAGAAGTTTATTGTCCAAACTGATGCCTCGGATGTGGCTATGGGGGCCGCTATTTTGCAAGAAGGGGAAGATGGTCGGTTACATCCCCTGGCGTTTGTGTCCAAAAAGTTTTCTGATGCCGAACGAAACTGGGGGATTTGGGAAAAGGAGGCGTCAGCGATCCGGCTGGCTCTCTCCACTTGGAGGCAGTGGCTGGAGGGGGCGCAACTGCCGTTTGAAGTCTGGACTGATCATAAGAATCTGGAGATGCTGAAATCCCCTCGTTCTCTCAACGCTAAGCAACTTCGTTGGGCGGACTTCTTCGCTAAGTTTCGATTCACACTTCGTCATTTCCCGGGGGCGGCTAATTCCCTGGCTGACGCGCTCTCGCGCCTCCCACAACATGACAGTCAGCGTGAGATCATCATGGACTCTGTTTTTTCCCCCTCCCATCTGGGGGGGGCCGTAGTCACCCGGGCGCAGGCGCGAACGATTCCACACTCTGATGAGACTTCGCCTTCCCTGTTCCCTGTGGGAGGGGGGGCCTGGGTCCAGAAATATCTTTCTGCTTTTACTGCTGAGGATGATGCCTCCCTTAAGACATTACCTGATTGTGTCCGTAGCCCTGAAGGTCTGATTTATTCTGGAGACAAATTGTATGTGCCTATTTCGATGAGGAGGGAGGTGATGGAATCTGCTCACGGTTCGAAACTGGCAGGGCATTGGAGTTTCGTTAAATCTTTGCAACTCATCCGCAGGCAATTCTGGTGGCCACAAATGCGCAAAGACCTCTTATTGTTTGTTAGGTCTTGCCAAACCTGTGCCTTAACTAAACCCAGGATGGGCAAGCCTCCTGGTTTACTGCAGCCACTTCCTACTCCGTCGAGACCATGGGAAGTGGTGTCCATGGATTTTATTACTGACCTCCCTGCGAGCAAAGGGAACACTGTTATTTGGGTGGTTGTTGATTTGTTTTCTAAGCAAGCTCATTTTGTGCCTTTTCCTTCCTTGCCTACAGCTCAGAGGTTGGCGAAATCGTTTATGTCCCACGTGGTGAAAATTCATCAATTACCTGCTAAGTTAATTTCTGACAGGGGGACCCAATTTGTTTCTAAATTTTGGAGGGAACTTCTTTCCATTTTAGGGGTCGAACAAGGGCTCAGCAGCGCGTATCATCCCGAAACTGACGGACAAACGGAAAGGGTTAATCAGACTCTGGAACAATACCTGCGTTGTTTTACTAATTATCAACAGAATGATTGGTGTGAATTATTGCCTCTTGCTGAATATTGTTATAACAATACGGTCCATAGCTCCACAGGCATGTCTCCTTATAAAGCTGTATCTGGTTACGACAGTCCCCCCCTCCCTTTCTTGGAGGGGATGGGCCAACGTCCTGTGGGGGATGCTGATACATGGTGTATGTCCTTGCAAAAAGCATGGCCGCTGCTATGCCAAACACTTGACGCAGCCAAGGCTGCTTACAAGACCCAGGCAGACAAGGGTAGGGTGGTGGGGTTTGATCTGAAACCTGGGGATCTTGTGTATGTCTCGACCAAGAACATTAAGATGCTGCGGCCTAGCAGAAAATTGGGATGGAAGTTCATTGGTCCGTTCAAAGTGCGTAAAGTCATAAATGATGTGGCAGTTGATGTTGTTTTGCCTAAGAATTTACGTGCCTTGCATTCTGTCTTTCACATGAGTCTATTGAAGAAGGATCCTGGACCGTCTCCTTGGAGACCAGAGACTACTCCTCCTCCGCCTGTCATATTGGAAGGGGATGAACATTTTGAAATAGCTGATATCCTTGATTGTAAAGTGAAACGTGGTAAACTCTGGTACCTTATCGAATGGGTTGATTTCGGTCCCCAGCACCGCGAATGGGTGGAAGAAGGGGATATTCGGGCCCCTTCCCTGATCCGTAGTTTCCGCGGAAGGTTCCCGGACAAACCGGGAGGTCTCCCGCCCAGCCCGGGAGATCTCCCGCCCAGGCCGGGAGGTGTGTTGTAAGTGTATTTTAAGGGGGGCAGTATGTCAGCAAGCTGCCATTCTGTTTTCTGTGACCCCTGTGTACATATCCTTTCCCTGTTACACCCGGCTTGGCTTCTATCATCCTGCTCCTGCTTTGGAATGCAAAAGATAACTGCTGGAGGTTGTGTGGGGGAGAAGATGCTGTAATGCTTGCCTATTGATTTTCCCAGGACTACTGCACCTGTGTTTTGTCTGATGTTCTGCCTGGTTCTCATGTACTGGGCGCGCAACCGTTTCCTTAGCCCGCCAGCGGGAAAGATATTCATTGGATCTGTATCTGTTTGAAGTTCCTTTATTATGCTTGACCTAACTGTGTATCCCCAGTTCTAACAAAGAACGTGTTTGAGTATGTCTTCAACGCTTTGAAATAAATTTTGCTTTTCTTTAAAACGTGGATTTATTCTCGATGCTTGGGGATCCAACACTCTGCAGTCTTCTTTGGTAGTCTGCCATCCAATTACAACCCTGCTTAGTTTCCGAGAGCTGACGAGATTGGGCTACACCATAAGGTTCCACGTCCCATCAGCTGATCTAAAAGTTCCATTCTGCTAACAGTGGAGGCTTCCTCTGAGGCAAGAACACTTCTGACAGATAACCATCTTCAACTACTTGAAGGCCTGCCATCTAGACGATGGTGTGGACTTGCTTTCTAGTACCCCAGAAAGTCGGACCAGAACCAACGGGTTGAAATTAAATCAGAAGAGTTTTCGGCTAAACATTAGGAACTTCCTGACAGAGCAATTCCTCAGGGGAACAAGCTTCCTCAGGAGGTGGTGGGCTTTCCTCTTTTGGAGGTTTTCTAACAGAGGCTAGATGGCCATCTGACAGCAATGTGGATCCTGTGAATGGAGGCAGATCACGAGAGGGAGGGCAGGAAGGGTTGCCTCAGTGATTAGTTCTTGTGGCCCTTTCTTACACGCCCAGGGAAATGCTGATCGCCACTTTGGGGTCAGGAAGCAATTCTTCTCCAGGCCAGTTTGGCTGGAGATCTTGGAGGGTTTTTTTGTCATCTTCTGGGCATGTAACACTGGGGGTGTGGAGGGGAGGCATTTGTGAATTCCCTGCATTGTGCAGGGGTTTGGACTAGATGACCCTGGAGGACCCTTCCAACTCCTATGATTCTATGAACAGTGAATGGAAACTGAGCTGTGGTCAGAACAGAGCCACCAGGTGCAAGGATAAAAATCTGGGAGGTGAATGATACTAGTGGTGCAGTATGAAAATCTGGGAGATCAATGTTTTTAATGGTGCAATATCACCCAATGTGTGGATCCCCTGTTGCAATTCCAGCAAGATGCTGGTCCCGTTCACACGGCGAATTTGCCGCGGGAGAGCCACAATTGGATGGCGGATTTTCCGGGCGCGATCACACCACAACATCTGGCAAGTGGAGCACACCCTTGGCCAACCTGTGGCATGCTGCCAAAATTCGTGATTAAAAAATACCTCCTCGAAGATAGTAGCAAACGGTTTGCCACGGGCTGCCTCCGGACTCCCTTGGTGTGATCATGCTGGCATGGCTTTTGCCTCTGGCGTCTTCGTTGCCACGCCGAGGGCTGGAACTGTGGGTTGCTGCTGACACATCCAATCGTGTTATCACTTGGCTAATTGCGGCGCCGCAAATAGCCATGCCCCCCCCCCCTGCGTTTTCCGGCCCGTGTGACCGGGGCCGCTGAAACACCACTGGCAGGTTTACAGAGAATGGCCCCCGTGGGGAACTGCCCAAAGTCTGCAAGTCCCCAATCACTCTTAAAGTTCTCTGCATGTCCATGGGCCAAACAATCGTAGCTGACCATAACTCACAGGTTTCACGTAGCTAGCTGTCTTGTTCTGGAAGAAAACTGAGTGCAGTAGCATCTTATAGAATAACAAGATTTCCAGGGCATCCAAGCTTTTGAGAGTCAAAGCTGACAAAGGGAACACAAAAACTTTGATACATACTGCTCTGGAGCACAAGGACCCAAGCTTGAATTCTCCCTAGAAGCTAAACATTAGACAGAACGTCCTGACAGTTAGAGCGGGTCCTCAATGGAAAAAAACTCTTTGGAGGGTGTCAAACAGAGGCTAGATGGCCCTCTGGCAGCCATGCTGATTCTGTGAATTGAGGCAGATCATGAGAGGGAGGGCAGGGCAGATTATATCAGTTTGGTGTAGTGGTGAAGTGCACGGACTCTAATCTGGGAGAACCGGATTTGATCCCCCACTCCTCCACTTGCAGCTGCTGGATGACCTTAGGCAAGCCATAGTTCTGGCACAGCTGTTCTTGGAAAAGAGCAGTTTCTGTCAGAACTCTCTCAGCCCCACCTACCTCACAGGGTGTCTGATGTGGGGAGGGGAAGGGAAAGGAGTTTGTAAGCCACTCTGAGACTCCA
Source organism: Gekko japonicus (assembly GCF_001447785.1). Taxonomy (NCBI): domain Eukaryota; kingdom Metazoa; phylum Chordata; class Lepidosauria; order Squamata; family Gekkonidae; genus Gekko; species Gekko japonicus. The sequence goes on from NW_015170457.1 coordinate 22,988, forward strand.
AATGAAGGGAGGGTTATAAATCCAATCTCTTCCTCCTCCTCCTCCTCCTCCTCCTCCTCCTCCTCCTCCTGTTC
>NW_015170457.1:23237-23355 GCF_001447785.1 Gekko japonicus
TATAACCAAGAGCTGAGATGTTACTTCAGCTTTGGAAGGAACACCAATGCCTGAGAGGGTGAAACCAGAAATAAAGTTTCTGAAGAGGAAGAGTACAAATATCTGGGCTGGGAAACTA
>NW_015170457.1:23515-23658 GCF_001447785.1 Gekko japonicus
GGGGTGCGAGTGCTGAGGCAGGGGGTCAAGCACGTGGGCAGGAAATAATCCAAAAAAACCTGAAGGCAAAATCCACATGGTGTTGCAGAAAACAGGGCCTTCAGCACCTATACAAATATGTGTGGAGCCAGTCAAAAAAGCAC
>NW_015170457.1:25360-34598 GCF_001447785.1 Gekko japonicus
GCAGGGCTCTTTTTGTAGCAGGAACTCCTTTGCATATCAGGCGACACACCCCAAATGTAGCCAATCCTCCAAGAGCTCACAGTAGCCCCTGTAAGAAGAGCTCTGTAAGCTCTTGGAGGATTGGCCACATTCGGGGTGCGTCGCCTAATATGCAAAGGAGTTTCTGCTACAAAAAGAGCCCTGCATGCCTCTTGATATTTCATTGGCTTACTGGAAAGCTTACCTAATAAGATCTGGTAGATTTTCGAGATCAGACCTCGTTTTTTAGATGGGGCGCACATCAATGTTTCAAAAGCTGTTATTGGGGATTTTACTGCAGTGATAAGCTCTGTATTTTCAATTAGGTGACGCAATTGCAGGTATTCAAACCATTGAAGGCTGACCTTATGTTTTTTCTCAATTTCCGCTGACGCCTTCATAAGAACACCAGAAGAGCCCTGCTGGATCAGACCAGTAGTCTATTGAGTCCAGCACCATTTCACAGAGTGGCCAACGAGTTCCTCTGGAGGACCAACAAGAGGGCAGAAAGGCTGAGGCCTTCATAAGAACATAAGAGCCCTGCTGGATCAGACCAGTGGTCCATTGAGGCCAGCACCATTTCACAAAGTGGCCAACCAGTTCCTCTGGTATATTAGAACTGCCTTGCAGGTTCACACCTAGCACCACAATCCAGTATTCCTTTTCCAAGTAACTGGAGGCTTTGTAAAACCATCAGATAATACTTATGTACATAAGTGCCATCAACTGTCTTATGGTGATCCCAGCAAGGAGCTTTCAAAGCAAGGGAGAAACAGAGGTGTTCTGTCGTTGCCTTCCTCTGCAGAGTCTTCTTTGGTAGTCTGCCATCCAATTACAACCCAGCTTAGTTTCCGAGAGCTGACGAGACTGGGCTACACCATACCGTTCCACATCCCATCAGCTGATCTAAAAGTTCCATTGTGCTAACAGTGGAGGCTTCCTCTGAGGCAAGAACACTTCTGACAGATAACCATCTTCAACCATCTTCTAGACAATGGTGTGGACTTGCTTTCTAGTACCCCAGAAAGTCGGACCAGAACCAACGGGTTGAAATTAAATCAGAAGAGTTTTCGGCTAAACATTAGGAAGAACTTCCTGACAGAGCAATTCCTCAGGGGAACAAGCTTCCTCGGGAGGTGGTGGGCTCTCCTCCTTTGGAGGTTTTCCAACAGAGGCTAGATGACCATTGGACAGCAATGTGGATCCTGTGAACGGAGGCAGGTCACAAGAGGGAGGGCAGGAAGGGTTGCATCAGCGCTTAGTTCTTGTGGCCCTTTCTTACACGCCCAAGGAAATGCTGATCGCCACTTTGGGGTCAGGAAGCGAGGTTGGTGGGGCTGACAGAGCTCTTTCCAGAACTGTCCTTGAGAGGACAGCCCTGAAAGAACTTTATGACTGACCCAAGGTCACGCCAGCAGCTGCGAGTGGAGGAGTGGGGAATCAAACCCGGTTCTCCCAGATTAGAGTCCGCACACTTAACCACTACACCGTACTGTCTCTCCTCATCTCCCTCCCTACATTGCACTCACACAAACGGGAGCTTAGTTAATTCTGTCAGCACATGTGGCATCCCCTTCCCAACCTACCTGTCCACTCAGATCCATGACGATCTAATTCATGAACAGCTCTTGGTCCGTCGATGCCTCAGCATGCTTGCAAGTTACCACACCTGCACTGTAACAACCCACAGTACAGGAGACTGTCTATCGGTGGCTACTAGGCATGAAGACTCAAGGGGACCTCCACAGCCAGAGGCAGTAAACCTCTGAATATCAGTGCCAGGAGGCAACATCTCATTCCAAGGAAGTCCCTCCACAAATTCTGCTTGGCCCTTATTGACCAGGCAACCACACCTTTTTTTGGTATTTGTGTGTGTGTGTGTGTGCACACACATGTGTCCACACCTAGAAGTTATGTTGACCTCTGGTGACTGACCCCTACTGGGGGCCTGGAGGATCTTCAGAGAGGTGGCTGAATAAAGCCTGCCTCTGTCCTCCTGACTTGGTATTCCAAGGAGGTCTCCCATCCAAGTACTAACCACAGTCGACCCTGCTTAGCTGCTGAGATCTGACAAGATCGGGCTTGCCTGGGCTATCCAAGTCAGGGCTCAGGTAAACACACCTTAATTTAACGGGAGACTCGGCTGGTTAATTTGGGAAATGGCCTGCAGAGGGAGGGAGCAATAGCCACTCCAACACCCTCCTCCTAGTGAAAACGGTCCAGCCCTACGAACGACAGGAGTCTCACACTTCCTTTGAAATAGGAGCCTCCACAAAATTATACCCCAGTTCAATAAACTATAAAACAGCTTAGAATAAACATAGGTAGACGTTCCAAACTATACCCTCCCCCCGTCCTTTATAAAATATGGTAAGCAAAATGTCATCCAGAAATGGGAATTACTACTGTTGCAGATGTCTTCCGGCAGAAAACATCAAGGTGTCGCATTTTCACAACGTACCATTTGTAAGTGATGTGACAATTATTTTCCCCTGTTATTATTTATCCGGCCTTACTTCTCATAATGTTGAAAGAAGGGTCTCTTTGTCGGTTAACAAGGTATAATAGCAAGATGTTTTCTTGACAAATGACAGGCTATAAATCAGGTTATATTGCACACTCTGAAATGCTTTTCCTTAATAAAAGGGTAACAAATAATAATGCCAGATGCTTTATTGGATTTCAGTTGTTGCCGGAGTTGTTCGCATTGATATGCGACCGCGGATCTTTCTCGGTATTGCTGGAAATCAGCGATGCTGTAAACTACAAATCCCAAATCCCCCATCCTGTGTTGGACACAAAGAGACGGCGTGTCAGTTATTTCTTTCAACAAATCATGTCAAGTGAAGAATACTACTAGAGCAGCGTACCAAGACCCTTAGGGATAAAAGTATAAAGTTTGGGTAAGATGGTTGTCTAGGTCTCACAAATAGCACAGGAGGTGAAGTAGAGTAAAGGATAGGTTTTTATACCCAACTTTTCTCAGCCTTAAGGAGTCTCAAAGAGGCTTACAATCTACTTTCCCTTCCTCTCCTCACAACAGGCACCCTGTGAGGCAGGTGGGGCTGAGAGAATTCTGAGTATGGGTGTGCAAAAAAAAAAGGGGGGGGTTATTTCGGATTCAGGTCTGTTGAACCCGAAAAATATCCATAAACCCAAATATGCCCCAATACCAGTATTGGTATTCCACTAGTAAGTGGGTCAGTGTTTGGGAACGCGAATATATTCAGATTTATTACACCCTATAGGTACCGTCCCCATTGAGTATAATGGAGAATTTCGCTTGTCGTGCTGCTTTGTGGCATAATGAGTGAAGGGAAGGCATTTTAACTTTAAATACCTTCCCTTCACCAGGGAGTCGTGCGGCAGGGCCACAGGACTCCACGAGTATCTGAGCCCAAATAAAAGCTATATAACATCGGGTTTTTATTTGGGGATGGCTATTTTGGTAGCCAAATACCGATATCTGATATGTATTTGGCTGAATAAATACCTGAAAAATACTGATAAGGTAATGTTCAGGTATTTATTCATCTAGGTACATACCACGTGCACACCCTAGTTCTGAGCAAACTGTGACTGGCCCAAGGTCACCCAGCAGGCTTTAGGTGGAGGAGTGGGGAATAAAACCCAGTTCTCCAGATTAGTATATGCTGCTATTAGCCACTACACCAAGTTTGCTCTCAAGAGTAGGTTTTTCTACCCGACTTTTCTCTGTCCTAAGGTGTCTCAAAGCAACTTAAAATCGCCTTCCCTTACTCTTCCCAAAACAGGCATCTTGTGAGGCAGGTGGGGCTGAGAGAGTCCTGAGAGGACTGGGACTGGCCCAAAGTCATCCAGCTGGCTTTGTGTGGAGGTGTGGGGATGGTGAGGAGTTTATTTCCCCCCAGAAGGTCAGACCAGAACCGACGGGTTGAAATTAAATCAGAAGAGTTTTTTGGCTAAACATTAGGAAGAACTTCCTGACAGTCAGAGCGGTTCCTAAGTGGAGGTGGCGGGCTCTCCTTCTTTGGAAGTTTTCAGACAGAGGCTGGATGGCCATCTGACAGCAGTGCTGATTCTGTGAACTTGGGCAGATCATGAGAAGGGAGGGCAGGGAGGGTTGCCTCAGGGCTTAGTTCTTGTGGCCCTTTCTTACATGCCCAGGGAAATGCTGATTGCCACGTTGGGGTCAGGAAGCCATTTTTCTCCAGGCCAGTCTGGAGGTTTTTTGTCATCTTCGGCGTCTGGAACAGAAATCGCGGGGGGGCGGTAGTATGTGTGAATTTCCTGCATTGTGCAGTCTCAGAAAAAAAAAATTCTCTGCTCCAAAATGGAGAAAAGGCTCCATTTCTCCATTTTGGAACAGTGAACTTTTTTTCTGAGATTGTAAAGTTTCCTCCAAGTTCTTAACTTGTCTGTGTATCAATTGCTTTGAATAGTATATTTAAATAAGAACATTTAAATAACAGGAATCGTTTAAGAATTGGAATACTTTGGAGCTTTGTTGGATGTTAAATTAAGGCTGCGGTCACACGGAGCATTAGCCACGCTACAGAGACTGAAGATAGGCGGATTTTCCAGGCGCGATCACAGCGCCACGTCTGGGAAGCGTAGAGCTCCCGTGGCTCACCCGAGGCTTCCCGCCGAAGATGTGCCGTAAAAAACTAGTACCTCCGAGGTACTAGTTTCCGGAAACCGCGGGGCAAGAGCGGGTGTCTGATCCCGCGCGCACCCATGTCCCCTCACAAAAAGTTTTTTCCAAGTCTCCACGGGATGTGCACAAGCACCCAACGGTGCATGCGCACACCTCCCTCCATCCCTCCCGCGGTGTGGGAGACCTGGGGGGGGGGCCTTTCCGGCTGCTGCACCACTTCTCCCAGCTGTTGCTTATCTGGAGCCTTCCCTGTTCGCCCTCAGCCCTCCCCCCACCCTGGACACGCATGTGCGCCCGCAAAGCCCCCTCCTCTTTTCTGTACCCCCCACTCCTGGCTCGGCCTGCTCGAGAGGAACTCTCTGCACCAGGCGGCAGAGGGGGAGGTGCAGGGGGGGGCGTGGCGGGAGGGTGGCCTGGCTGAAGCTCCTCCTGGAGGGGACTGGGCGGAAGACACAGTTTGCATTCCTCTGCAGCCCTGGAAGGGGTTAAACCACGGAGCCTTTTGCCAGTGAGGCCGCATCTTTGCTGCGCTGCAGGATTCTCCTGTGATCGGCACCTCCCCCCTAACCACGGGACATCGACGGGACCTCGACAGGACGTCTGATCACGCAGCCGCGTGTTATTTTACTCTGGGGCAAATAGCCACGCTTCCCCCTGCATTTTCCGGCCCGTGTGACTGGGGCCTATATATGGAAACAAGGTGAGTGGCAACCCTTCATCAAAAGTTTAGCAACCAATTGGCTCAATCAAGTCCCAAGTTTAATAATGGATGATATAGGATTCCCTTTGGTGGAAGTAGGCACAAAGCAGTTATCTGCCGGAGAAAAACTCAAGAGTTCACAGAAGACCTATGAGGGCCCCGGTCACACAGGCCAGATAACGCGGGTGGGAGGCATGGTTGTTCACCCTGGAGCAAAATAAAGTGCGGTAGTGTCAGAACCCACAGGAAAACAACGAATTACATGCTTCCAAGAAGGTTTTACTTTTATTGAAAAGCCATAGATGCAGTAACATGAACACTGTTAGGAATGGCGGGCCATGTATGCACATAATAGGATATAGGGCATTCGTATGCAACCCCCAATAGAAATATCCAATTAGATGGGCTCCCGCGCGCGGGATTCAGGAAAGTTTCTAACGGTAGCAAAAGCTGGGAACCAGAATGATCCCACGGAAGGTAGACACCACACTCCTCCAGTACCTCTTTACAGATAAGCATTGCAGCTGGCAAGCAATTAAGCGCATGGAAAGGAATGCAAAACAATTAGAATGTCTCTCCCTACTCATGGCAGCTTAGCTGACAGGTAGCCCCATCACACGGTCCCCTGAGTCTCCGTGCTTCTGCTGTTAGCTGGCGATCACATGGCTATGCTGGAGTGTGGCAAAGAAGTGGCATGATCACACAAGCATGTCGCGTTTGTGCGTATGCACAGTTCCACGGAGCAGCACTGCTTTCAGTTTCGTGTTTGTGCGCATGTGCTTATGAAAAACATCTGGTTTGCAACGGGACATGGGCGGGTGCTGGATTGCATGGGATACTAGTGCTCCCGCGATCATACGCCCGCCTGTGCTGCACATTTCCCAGATACTAGTGCACTTTCCTTGGTACTTTTTAACACTGCATCTTCGGCGGAATGCCACGGGTTGGCCACGGGTTGGCCACAGGTGTGCTACGCTTCCCAGAAGTTGCGGTGTGATCGCACCCCGAAAATCTGCCCAACATCGGTGCCTTTTGTGCAGCAAATTCTCTGTGTGACCGGGGCCTTGATGTGTTTTCTATCTGATAAATACAATGGTGTACAACAGGAAATGCTGGATGTTACGGCTGCCTGCTAGGAGATTTTGCTAGTTGTAGAACAGATGTACCAGTGAGATACACATCTCTTTCTCCCATAGATTTTATTTTTTCCCCATTCCTTCTTGGGCTCTGTACTTTTCAGCATATTAAAGGTAAAGAGGCATCAAAGCCGGCTGCTGTGGAGCATGTTATGGAGAGGACACAAAGGGATCGGGAGGTGGTGGTAATGATGAGATGCTTTTGGGATAAAAGACACATGGCAATAAAGCTTTCTAATTAGTTCCAGAATTTTTCACACAAGACGCATGAGCAGGGAAATCTCATTCTGGGTGAATGGATATTTCAGACTTCAGCTCCCCAGGAATCTCTCTGCTACAGAGGTTAAACAGATGACAGCCAGTACTGTAAGTAAGCGAGCTAACTGTCTCATTCACAAGTCTTATTGAGATGCCAACTGAAATTGTTAAGAATATAAGAGAAGCCATGTTGGATCAGACCAGTGGTCCACCCAGTCCAGCACCCTGTGTCACAATGTGGCCAAAACTCAGGTGCCATCAAGAGGTCCACCAGCAGGGCCAGAACTCCAGAAGCCCTCCCACTGTTGCCCCCCAAGCACCGAGAATACAGAGCATCACCTGCCCTAGACAGAGTGTTCCATCTATACCCTGTGGCTAATAGCCACACATGGACCTCTGCTCTTAAGAACATAAGATAAGCCATGTTGGATCAGGCCAGTGTCCCACCCAGTCCAGCACTCTGTGTCAAAAGTGGCCTAAACCCAGGTGCCATCAGGAGATCCATCAGTGGGGCCAGAACTCCAGAAGCCCTCCCACTGTTGCTCCCCAAGCACCAAGAAGACAGAGCCTCACTGTCCCAAACATAAGAACATCAGAGAAGCCATGTTGGATCAGGCTAATGGCCCATCCAGTCCAACACTGTGTCACACAGTGGCCAAAACCCAGGTGCCATCAAGAGGTCCACCAGCAGGGCCAGAATTTCAGAAGCCCTCCCACTGTTGCCTCCCAAGCACCAAGAATACAGAGCGTCACTGCCCCAGACATAAGAATATACGAGAAGACAACGTTGGATCAGGACAATGGCCCATCCAGTCCAACACTGTGTGTCACACAGTTGCCAAAACCCAGGTGCCATCAGGAGGTCCACCAGCAGGGCCAGAACTCCAGAAGCCCTCCCACTGTTGCCTCCCAAGTACAAAGAATACAGAGCATCACTGCTCCAGACATAAGAATCTATGAGAAGCCGTGTCGGATCAGGCCAGTAGCCCATCTAGTCCAACACTCTGTGTCACACAGTGGCCAAAACCCAGGTGCCGTCAAGAGGTCCACCAGCAGGGCCAGAATTCCAGAAGCCCTCCCACTGTTGCCCCCCAAGCACCGAGAATACGGAGCATCACTGCCCCAGACAGAGTGTTTCTGGCCAACCAGTTCCTCTGGATGGCCAACAACAGTACATAGAGGCGATGCCTTCCCTGATGTTGCTTCCTTGCTTTGGGATTCAGAGGCTTAGTGCCTCTGAACTCAAAGGTTCCCTTTAGTCTTCATGGCTACTAGCCACTGACAGACGTATCCTCCATAATCTATTGAATCCCTTTTAAAGCTCTTTATAACTGTAGACGTCACTACATAGGAACCTAAGAAGAGACCTGCTGTATCAGACCAGTAATCCCACTAGTCCAGCATCCTGTCTCACACAGCGGCCAACCACTTCCTCAGGAGGGCCAACAACAGGGCATAGAGGCCAAAACCTCCATAAGAATACCAGAAGAGCCCTGCTGGATCAGACCAATGGCCCATCTAGTCCAGCATCCTGCCTTCACACAGGAGCCAACCACTTCCTCGGGAGGGCCAACAACAGGTCATAGAGGCCGAGGCCTTCTCCTGATGTTACCTCCTGGCTCTGGGATCGAAAAGTAGGATTGCCAGCTCCAGGACAATGGTGGTGGTGGGCGGGGGGCAGGATTGCCAGATCCAGGTTGAGAAACTTATTAATAAATTTATAAATAAAATAAACTCCTGGATATTTGGGGATGGAGCCTGGAATAGACAGAGACCTCAGTGCGGTACAATGCCATAGAGTCCATCCTCTAACGCGTCCATTTTCTCCTGGGGAATTGCTATTTGTAGTCTGGAGATGAGCTGTAATTCCAGGGGATCCCCAGGTCCCACCTGGAGGCTGGCATGCCTATTCAGAGGCTGAGTGCCTCTGAATGTGAAGGTTCCCCTCAGTCACCATGGCTAGTAGCCGCTGATAGACTTATCTTCCATGAGTCTATCTAATCTCCTTTTAAAGCCGTTTATTCCTGTGGCCATCACTACAGCCTCTGGCAGCAAATTCCACATTCTAATGTTGAGTAGGTTGCACAACAGACAGCCCCTCTGTCTCAAACAACTCCTCACCCACAATAATGCAAGATCTCATTTGAACATGGACACTGGGACCAGAGCTCGCCATAAACCCAGATGCCAACTTTGTTGCTACACACACCCAGACAACACAATCACTGGACCTAACGACATCAACTACACCAGCAGAGGGTCATTCACTTGCTCATCTTCCAACACTGCATATGCCATTAAATGCCAACAATGCCCTTGGGTTCTCTACATAGGACAGACAGGATAAACCCTACGCCAGAGGTTAAACGGACACAAATCTGACATCCGGAACCACCAGAGATGAGAAACCTGTAGAAGAACACTTCAGCCTTCCAAGACATTCAGTGAATTACCGCAAAGCAGCTGTTTTGTTACAAAGGAACTTCAGGA
>NW_015170458.1:0-2458 GCF_001447785.1 Gekko japonicus
CAAACGGGCTCTCATTTAAAACACTTGATTCACAGCTCAAGGTGGCTGATATAGATTGTGACGAAACGGCCGCCAGGCAGAGGCAGCAGTGCCTTAAAATGGATGCCGGCCTGATAGTCCTTAGGAAGGGGGGGGGAGGTACTCCATAGGGAACAATGGAGCTGCCATACCTGCCTGCCTACAGTTCCCAGAACTTGTAAGGAAAAGAGTGGGAAAATATGGACACACCCTAGGGGCGGAGCCAGGGAGATAAAGGCTTTGGCTCCTGAGGGGGGAGTTCAGTCTTCAGCCTGGTCTTCAGCCTTTGGCTCAGCGTGGACAGCAGCTTCAAGGGAGCAGACAGATGGGGGCTCCTGTTGCCTCAAACTCCAGTGCATCCAGGCCCTCATAAACCGTGACAAATCAGAGGGGTTGCCAACTCTCCAGGGGGCACCCAAAGATGGTGGTACCAACTTCCTGTGGTTGGGGGAACCAGCCAGAGGGGTCTCACAGTCCCTCTACGAAGGCAGTGCCCACTCAGTGAGTGGTGGCAGTGTGTAACAAAGGGAAATAGCCCCACCAGGCAGGGTGGGAAGGCAAATACGGGCTTGCGAGCCGCAGAACGACCGCTCGGTCTCCCAGGGCCGAGGGCGGGTCCCCGTTTCGCCACATAGATAAGAAACAGAATTTTAAAATCACAATTCAGGACTGAAAGTAAATGCAACCAAATGATGTCCAAAGGAAGAAGAGAAGCCATGTTAGATCAGGCCAGTGCTTACACATGAACACACGGGGTCAGTGTTGTCTACTTAGAGTAGCAACAGCTCTCCAGGGCCTCAGGACGGTAGAGGCCACGGGGGTTCAGAGGGTAAGACGCTGAGCTGCAGACCGGAAGGTCGGTAGTTCGGCAGTTCGAGACCCGAGTGCCGCATGACGGAGTGAGCTCCCGTCTCTGGCCCCAGCTTCTGCCAACCTAGCCGTTCGAAAGCAAGACACGGCAAGGTACCGCCTCGGTGGGAAGGTAACAGTGTTCCGTGCACCTCGGCGTCTAGTCATGCCGGCCACGTGACCACGGAGATGTCTTCGGACAGCGCTGGCTCTTCGGCTTGGAAACGGAGCTGAGCACCGCAACCCTAGGGTCGGCTTTCAAGCAAGGGAAATCTTTACTAATTTCAACTGGCGATGCGGGGGAGTGAACCTGGGACCTCCTGCATGCCAAGCGGATGCTTTATTACTGAGCTGCGATTCCTCTGAGATCGGTGTCACACAGTGGGTTAAACCCAAGAGCCAGCGGGGCCAGAACTCCAGAAGCGCTGTGGCCCCTCCATGCACCAAGAAGACACAGCATCACAGACAGTAGAAAGTGTCTTTGGCTGCTTTCTGAAGATTAACCGGGAGGGGGGCTAGGCAGGGCTATTTTTGGGCAGGAACGCACAGGAACGGAGTTCCGGCTGGCTCCTGAGTGGGCCACACCCAGCAGGAACTCATTAGCATAATAGGCCACACCCAACAGCAGCCACTCAGTAGGATTGGCGCTACGTTAGGGGTGTGTGGCCTAACATGCAAAGGTGTTCCTGCTACAAAAAAAGGCCCTGGGTTTTGACAACAAACAAGGTCAACAGAATAAGAAGCAAAAGGTGGGTGTGGCTGGATGAGCACACTTCTGGCAACACGGGGCCATGGCCTAATATGCTAATGAGCTATGGTGTCAGGGTGTGGCCTATTATGCTAATGAGTTCCTGCTGGGCTTTTTCTACAAAAAAAGCCCTGGGGCTAGGTGCATCTCCTTGGGGAGGTTGTCAAAGACTGGCGGTTTCCTACCCACCAGGACCTTGCAAGGATTATTCGATCCCTCTGTCCCCAACACCTGGGAGCAGTGTTCCCTCTAAGCTGAGTCAGTGTGAGCCAGCTCCACGGTTCTTTAGCCTCCGGTTCACCCTTTTTTCTCTTCGCCCCGGAAGGATGGCTCCAGAGCAGACGAATTGATGCAGGAGCCACATCGCTCGCTCACCACTTTAATGCCAGCAGCTCACAAAGTAGAATTTTCGCTCACAAGACTCCACAGCTTAGAGAGAACATTGTCTGGGACCCTGAAACAATTCCACTTTTGATAGGGTTTTTTCCCCCTGTATTTTTTTATATGTGCGTGTGTGCACCTGGGAGTCATGGCGACCTCTGGTGCCTGACCCCTACTGGGGGCCTGGAGGATATTCAGAGAGGTGGCTGAGTAAAGCCTGCCCCCGCCTCCCGACTGCTGGTATTCCAAGGAGGTCTCCCGCCCAAGTACTTGCCAGCCGACCCTGCTCAACTTCCAAAATCTGATGAGATCAGGCTTGCCTTGGGCCTCTTCTGATAGTTTGACCTGGACCATCCGGATAAGACGTACAGAGGCGCTTGCCATTGCCTGCCTCTGCGTAGCAACCCTGGATTACCTTGGTGGTCTCCCAACCAATTATGAACCAGGGCAGATCCTACTTAA
>NW_015170458.1:3023-4291 GCF_001447785.1 Gekko japonicus
AACGGAGATGAGCACCGCAACTCTAGAGTCAGATTCAACTGGCTTTCGAGCAAGGGAAACCTTGACCTACAAGTGACCAGATGGTGGCAGCATTGCCTCGCCTATAGGATTCACGTCATTGTTTCCCTATCTTTTTTCACCACCAGCTTTCATCGGCTAGCAGGCACAGGGGTTTTTCCAGGCAGAACACTATGCCTGGGCAGTAATGTAAAATGCCAATCTCTGCAGGCGTTTCCACATCGTCCCACCGCATGAATGCTACACTGTCGAATAAAAAAAAGGTAATTACGATGTCGTGCTGGCCAAGAAAGTCCGTAGTTGTTCTCTCCTGTAGATTATGGAGAGGTTTTCATGGACTCACGGATAACATTCTGGGGTCTTTCTCCCCCCCCCCTTTTCTTAAAAAACTTACTAAAATTTGATTTCTGTTCAAACAATCATAACGTCTCCCTGCTGCTAAATGAATCCATTGTGCTGGAACTCACAGCTCCATTTGATTAATGCTGTCCGCAAGGAGTTTTTTGTTCATGGGTGGGGCGATTGTCATTGGGACCCCCCTTTCCTCGATCTCCCCCATATCTCACTGTGGCTCTACCTGGCTGAAGCGAGCCATCTGGCCCCTGGCTTTGCTTGCCTTCGTTTATTCAGATCTCCCTATTGGGATATTTGGTTAAAACAGCAGAGTTTTGCCCAGTCATAGTGGGATACGGAGTGCAGTCAATAAATCTCCCAAGACGTTTTGTCAGGCTCCTTAGTCAGGTCACACCACACAGGCCTTCAGAAGAAGATAACTGTTTATTGGCGGTTCCAGTACTAAAGAACAGGTGTACAGCTTGTGTCAGGAATGGCCGTCAGTATAAGGGCCTGGTGGGTGTTACAAGTCAAAACACTTCAGTATTTACAGGGTTAATGATGTTTGTTAAATCACATGTTTGTTTGTAACCAATCTGTTTAGACAATGGAATGCCCGGGAACTTTGGAACTAGTTTGCTAGTCTGATTGGAAACCAAGGTGTCAAGTATTTAACATATTGGCTTCTCCTCCCATTCTTTGTTCTGACTAGAGAAGGAGACGCCATTCGGCTCTTCCCGTTTTACCTTTTAGCTGCAAGGATGTAGACATATTAGCTCTTTGTTATTTTATATCCTGTGTACCTTTTTCCCATGTTAGGTTTATAGTAAACTTTTATATTTTAATACACACCATGGACTCAGTCTCTTAATACTCTGCTGACTTACTTAAAAAGAATCCCAACAAAGGTTATGGGC
>NW_015170458.1:4322-7131 GCF_001447785.1 Gekko japonicus
GAAACAAACCCCCCCCCCCCCCCAATGAGCGGAAGCCAATGATGATAGTTCGTGCATGCGGCCATAGCGAAAAGCCGTTGCTTCCCCAGCAGAGTAAAAGCAGCTGGAGACAACAAGGTCAAGCCAGAGATAGCGCACGTAGCTGGACCGGGAAGAGCTGAGGAGGAGGAGAAGGAGGGCACCCCTCCACGTTCCAGATCCATGACAGGGCTGCCTGACACGTATATTGCAAAAAAAGTTAAACTTACATTTATTCAAGTGGATCGAGTTCACATTCAGGAAGAAGAAGAACCATTTGACATAAGATAATGGAGAAAGAAGTACAAAGAGCTGGTGACTTATCTTCAGACAAACGCAATTGGATACAAATGGCTATTTCCGGAAGGAGTGGTTTTTAAGATGAAAGATAAAAAAGAAAGAATTGACTCTGTGTTTAAAGCCAAAGAATTCCTAAAGATTCAGCTGGGAAAGGGAGAGGAAGAAGGAAAAGACGATGACAACAGCTCGAGTGGCGAATTGGAAACGGAATCTTCTGGAGAAGACTCTCTGGCGAAGCAAGGGGCTGCTGCTCCAAAAAGTCCCTATAAACTGAGGAAGAGACGAGGAAAAGAGAAATAGAGGCTGAAGGACTCTGAAATGTGCCTTGAAGTAAATGATGTAAAAATGTGTGATGGGGGGCTATGGTTTCTAAGCAGTTAAATTTGTTAAAGAAAAGTGAAAAGGTGTGAAAAACTTGACTCAATTCATATTGACTTAAACGAATTATGATTTACTGTAACTAAGTTTTTTTGAGGATCTCCTCTCTTGGGTTTTTAGGTATTAGTTGGTTTCTTTCCTTTTCCCCAATATATGTAGTACCCCATCCCTATTATTTTCTGTAGTATTGTAGATTTATAAAAATAATTTAAAAATCCCCTCCGGGGGCTTCAAAAACAAAAACAAAAAGAAGAAGAACATGGTGAACATGGATTAAAAGAAGAGGGCAGAAAGGGCCATTATTGTCTTTTCCAACACTGGGGATCTCCCAAAATTATAGTTTATCTCCAGTCTAGAGAGATCAGTTCCCCTGGACTGTATGGCCTTGTCCCCCACTGAGGTCCCGATCCTCGCCGGGCTCCATCCACAAACCTCCAGGAGTTTCCCAACCCTATCCCCCACCAGTGTCCAGGGAGACCTGGTGACCTTTCCGTGGCCCAAGCCGGTGCGTTTCTACTGAGCCGCAGGGTTCTGAATGAACGAATGAATGCATCCTTATTGCTTTGGCCCTTCGTAGCTGCGTCTGTCTTGCCCGGGCTCCGGCTGTCACCGGGCATCCCGTTTTCTGCTTCCCCCTCCGCATTCCCCTCTACCTGCAGCTGCCGGAAAACGCTGCCGCTTCTCTCTGTTTACACACATTCTGCCCTCAGGGGGACAGTCTCACACTCGGGCCCGTGAAGAATGTTGGCGTCCTCCTCTGGATGGGCAGGCAGCCAACGCAAGCCCCGTGAGAAGACCGGCGTGCGCAGGAGGCAGATCGGTGTGCATGGCTGCTCCAGAGGGATTGGATTTGATCTGATTTATTAGATCAGCGGTAGCCGTTTTCTGGAGCTGCGGTGGCTCAAGTGGTTAAGACGCTGAACTGCAGGCTGTGGAAGGTCGGTAGTCCAGCAGTTCGAGACCCGGGTGCTGCATGATGGAGTGAGCTCCCGTCTCTAGTTCCAGCTCCTGCCAACCTAGCAGTTCGAAAGCAAGAAATTGCAAGTAGATAAATAGGTACCACTTCGGTGGGAAGGTAACAGCGTTCTGTGCGCCTTGGTGTTTAGTCATGCCGGCCACATGACCACGGAAACGTCTTCGGACAGCGCTGGCTCTTCGGCTTGGAAACGGAGATGAACCCTAGAGTCGGATTCGACTGGCTTTCGAGCAAGGGAACCTTTACCTTTTAGCCGTTTTCTGCACAACCTCTGAATATGCACACGGATTCTCTGCTCCCCGGTTTCACGTTTGGAGACAAGAGCCTCTCTTTCTAGCTGGCTTGTGAAAAGCGGTTTTGTTGCAGAGGCGATCGGCTGGGACATCTGACAGTTCGGTCGCCGGAGGATCCCCCTCTGTTGTGAATTCCGAATACTAAAAAGGCATTCTTGGTCAGTCTCTGTGGAATGAACTTCAGCATCTGTGTGGCTCATTTCTAGATTAAGTGCCCGGGGTTCAAGAAGCAGAGGCTCTTCCCTTGAGCCATGGGTATGCTGGAAAGTGTATGTTGAAGGGTATGTTGAAAAGTGCTCTCCTTTTCATGAATGTGCAATGCTTATCATGAACATATAAATCTCATTCTACGGAATCATACTCTTGGTTGGTTTATCAAGGTCAGTATTAGCTCCAAAGACCAGCAGTAGCTCTCCAGAGTCTCAGGCCGAGGTCTTTCCCATCACCTCCTGCCTGGTCCTTTCAACTGGAGGTGCCGGGGATTGAACCTGGGACCTTCTGCATGCCAAGCAGAGGCTCTGCCACTGAGGTCTTTCACATCCCCTACTGCCTGGTCCTTTTAACTGGAGATGCCGGGGATTGAACCTGGAACCTTCTGCATGCCAAGCAGAGGCTCTGCCAATGAACCACTGAGGTCTTCCACATCACCTCCTGCCTGGTCCTTTCAACTGAAGGTGCCGGGGATTGAACCTGGGACCTTCTGCATGCCCAGCAGAGGCTCTGCCACTGAGCCACTGAGGTCTTCCACATCACCTCCTGCCTGGTCCTTTTAACTGGAGATGCCAGGGATTGAACCTGGGACCTTCTCCATGCCCAGCAGATGCTCTCCCACTGAGCCACTGAG
>NW_015170458.1:8757-10806 GCF_001447785.1 Gekko japonicus
CCACTGAGGTCTTTCACATCACCTCCTGCCTCGTCCTTTTAACTGGAGGTGCCGGGGATTGAACCTGGGGCCTTCTGCATGCCAACCAGATGCTCTACCGCTGAGCCACTGAGGTCTTTCACATCACCTCCTGCCTGATCCTTTCAACTGAAGGTGCCGGGGAACCTGGGACCTTCTGCATGCCAAGCAGAGGCTCTACCACTGAGCTGCGGCCCCTCCCTAATGCTGGACTAGGTGGACCCATTGGCTAGATCCAGCAAAGCAGTAATTCTGCTCTTAAGACTGGTGCTAAATGCTGTTGGCTGGATGCTAAAGCGAGATAAGTAAACATATATTTTTTTAGTTGAACAAATTTAGAGTCCAGTGGTACCTTTAAGACCAACGAAGGTTTATTCAAGGTGTGAGGTTACGTGTGCATGCAGAAGGTCCCAAATCTTTGAAAAAGGCTGTGTGCACACAAAAGCTCATGCCTCGATTCAGGGCTTTTTTTTGTAGAAAAAGCCCAGCAGGAACTCATTAGCATAACAGGCCACACCCAACAGCTGAAACTCATTAGCCTATTAGGCCACACCCTGCCACCACAGCTCATTAGTATATTAGGCCGCAGCCCCGTGTTGCCAAACCACACCCACCTTTCCCTTCTTATTCTGTTGACCTTGTTTGTTGTCAAAACCCAGGGCCTTTTTTTGTAGCAGGGACTCCTTTGCATGTTAGGCCACACACCCCTAATGTAGCCAATCCTCATGAGTTTCTGCTGCTGGGTGTGGCCTATTATGGTAATGAGTTCCTGCTGGGTGTGGCCCACTCGGGAGCCAGCCGGAACTCCGTTCCTGTGCGTTCCTGCCCAAAAATAGCCCTGCCTCGAATAAACCTTTGTTGGTCTTACAGGTGCCCCCGGGCTCTAAATCTGTTCCGCTCCTTCAGACCAACACGGCTGACCACCTGGATCTATTTCTTTTCTCTTTTTTTAGACTTTGTCTCTCTTCGTTTCTCCTAAGAAATGTCCGGGAGGCAGAGTCATCCGTGGGCGACAGAGAGCAGTGTTTGTGTGTGCGCGTGTGCGCTGGTGCATGAACGGAGAATCGTGTGTGCTTCTCTGTTCTGTCCGAACAGAGGGGTGGAATTCATCTCTGCCCTCCTTCACCGCGATTTTGCTTTTTCAAATATTGATTCGGCTGGCCGCGGGCCCACGAGGGAGACGTGCGGACCGCGGTTCCCTCGAAAAAAAGATGTCCTTTGTCTTTCTTCTCCTGCTCAGACTGGTTTGGCTGCCTCTGCCAGCGACCACCTTCCTCGGGACAGGGGCTCCGTGTCTTAACGGCTGCACAGCAGGCAGAGACCCACCGGTAAAGCTTTCTCCAGGGCCGTATCTCCTGGCCAAGAAGACCTGCTAGCTTGAAAAAGAGAAATACCACGATGAGAGGTGTATGCTAGCAAAAGGAAACCTCCATGTTCGGAGGCATTTGGGCCACTAAATAGTCATTGCTGGGCGGGGGCACCAGTGTGTGGAATTCTCTGCCAGAGGATGCAGCGGTGGACACAGGCATAGACTGCTTTTAAAGGTGTTCAGACAGAATTGTGGCTGCCGGCCATGCTGAGTAAAGAGAACCTCCACGTTCAGAGGCAGTTTACCTCAGAAACCCAGGAGGCAACATCAGAGGAACTGGCTGGCCACCATGGGAGACGGGATGCTGGACTAGATGGACCCTCACTGGTCTGATCCAGCAGGGCTCTTCTGAGGTTCTTATCCAGGGGAAGGCCTCGGCCTCTCTGCCCTGTTTTTGACCCTCCAGAGGAACCGGCTGGCCCCTGTGTGAGACAGGAGGCTGGACTAGATGGACCCTCACTGGTCTGATCCAGCAGGGCTCTTCTGAGGTTCCTATCAGGGGAAGGCCTCGGCCTCTCTGCCCTGTTGTTGGCCCTCCAGAGGAACTGGTTGGCCACAGTGTGAGACAGGATGTTGGACTAGGTGGTCACTGGTCTAATCAAGCAGGGCTCTTCTTAGGTAGGACAGAGAGGCCGAGGCCTTCCCCTGAGAAGAACCTCAGA
>NW_015170458.1:10888-11123 GCF_001447785.1 Gekko japonicus
GGTAACTCAGAGTGGCTGACAAACTCCTTTCCCTTCCCCTCCCCACAACAGACACCCTGTGAGGTAAAAGAAGAAGGAGAAGAGATTGGATTGATACCCCGCCCTTCACTACCCAAAGGAGTCTCAGAGCGGCTTACAAACTCCTTTCCCTCCCCCTCCCCACAACAGCCACCCTGTGAGGTAAAAGAAGAAGGAGAAGAGATTGGATTTATCCCCCGCCCTTCACTACCCAAAG
>NW_015170458.1:11234-18482 GCF_001447785.1 Gekko japonicus
GAGTCTCAGAGCGGCTTACAAACTCCTTTCCCTTCCCCTCCCCACAACAGACACCCTGTGAGGTAAACGAAGAAGAAGAAGAAGAGATTGGATTCATACCCCACCCTTCACTCCCCAAAGGAGTCTCAGAGCGGCTTACTAGCTCCTTCCCCTTCCCCCCCCCCCACGAGTAGGCGGGGCTGAGAGAGTTCTTGACAGAAACTGCCCTTTTTCAAGAACGGCTGTGCCAGAACTATGGCTTGCCCAAGGTCACACCAGCAAGTGCAAGTGGAGGAGTGGGGAATCAAACCCGGTTCTCCCAGATTAGAGTCCGCGCACTTAACCACCACACCAAACTGGCTCTCTTTGCACCCTCCTCCCAGCCCACAGGGCCTTTGCAGTGAGGATACACCAACTCGGAGCTTAACAGCTGCTCTCCTTTATACAGTTTATATCTCCAGTCCCTGGCATTATGTTTTATGGTACGCGTGGCCCTCGTAACAAATGAGTTTGACACCCCTGCCCTAGAATCTAAAACGACTACACTGAAGCTGCTACATTTTGGTCATGTTATGAGCAGACAAGAGTCACTGGAAAAGACAATAACGGCAGGAAAAGTGGAAGGCAGTAGGAAAAGAGGAAGACCCAATGGGAGGCAGGTGAGCTCGATAAAAGAAGCCACGGCCCTCCTTTTGAAAGAGCCGAGCAAGGAAGTGAACGAGAGGACGTTTCGGAGGACGCTCATTCACTGGGTCATGAAAAGTGACTCGATCTTTATGTGTTTTCTGTATTTATTTGAATTTACAATGTGTTTTCTGTATTTATTTGTATTTATAGCCCGCACATCCTGCACGCGTGCTCAGGGCGGGTAACATCACATCAATAATGCAATAAATACAGTTTAAAAAATGTAAAACACAGTAAGAGACATTAAAAGCAAGGTCACGGTTCACACAAAGTCTGCAAGAGGTTCCCTGGCATATTGGGTGGGTAGATAGGCGACAACAACCTCAGGGAGGCCGTATAGGGGCGCCCGCTGCCTCGGCCAAACGCCTGGCGGAAGAGCTCCGTCTCGCAGGCCCTGCAGAATTGAAGAAGATCCCGCAGGGTCCCTGATCTCAACAGGGAGCATGTTCCACCAGGCAGGGGCCAGGGCGGAAAAGGTCCTGGCCCTGGTCGAAGCAAGACGGATGTCCTTTGGGCCAGGGACAACCATGAAATGCTGGTCCATAGAGCGTAACGCTCTTCGGGCCGTATACGGGAAGAGGTGGTCCCTCCAGTATGCTGGTCCCAGGCAGCGTAAGTCTTTAAAGGTTATTACGCCTTGAAGCAAATCAGGAAGTCAACTGGCAACCAATGCAGTTGGCGGAGCACCTGCCGAACGTGAGCCTGCACGGGCGTAGACGTCAGCAGGCACATAACACGCACGAGGTGCGACATTTCCATTCACCTCTCAGTCCTCCTCCAACACAGAATCCTCCCTGACGTTCGGTGAACCCCCTTTCTGCCTCCTCGCTTCCCCTCTTTCCTCGTCTCCCGACCCTCACCCACCCACCTCCCCATCCACTATGGAGCGTACAGCCCCCCTCTCCTGGGGCCGAAATGCGATGACCTCCCCCCCCCCCAGCCAAACAGGACCTTACACTCCGTCACTGCATCTGTGCTGATCTCCACGTTCCCATCACCAGTTAGACAGTTTGTGACAATTCTATGGCATCCCCTCAGCTGAGCCTCTCGGATTGACCGACAACCATTCACATATACAAAAACTACTGTCCCCGAAGCTGTGTGGTAGCAGAGAAGCTGGTGCCACCTAAGCTACCCAGTCGCAGTCTTCTTTCTTCTCCGGCTTGTTGCGTTCTCCTTCGCCGCACTTGATATTCTTCAGACTAAATAAATGATGGAGGGGAATTTTGCCAGGACACGTTTTGGCAAGGGCTCAACGGCCCAGCTGTGTCAAGGTGGAAGGGAGTCGGTTTCCGATTCTCTTTCCCCTCCGGCCGTGATCCGCCACTTCCTTTTTGCTCTGGGGTGTCTCCCCGACCCAGCAGAATACTTGCAGGTCGCTAGTCTTCTGGGTTGGTGCCACACGGCCTCCGGAACTCTTGTCCGTATTCGTGGAACCACTTATTGGCCACTGTTCAAGAGAAATGAGGAGAAGGGTATTGGCTAGAGAGAGTCCCTGGTAATTTGCACACCTTTGCGAAAGTCATTTGTAAATAAATAGAATTTGCGCCAGGTCTGTGAAAATAAGGGGTGCCCCTGGTTTCACAGTTTGCAGGCAAGTTGCATTCCCCATTAAGAATTGGTCTCAGGTCCAGGGGTCATTTCCTGCAGGAGCGCACAGGAGCAGAGCTCCGGCAGTAAGGAGCCCAGGGGGTGGGGACATGCAACAAACCCTGCTCCCAGCAGCCCTCAGTCAGGTCGCGAGGAGCAAGAAGCAGCCAGGTAAATTGCAGAGCCCCCCCCCCGGCCCACCTTCAGGTACAAGCTCTCCCTCCTCTGTGAGGGCAGATCTGCACATTCTCCCCCCCCCCATAGCTAGCAATCCAAAACAGTCCAATGGCACCTTTAAGACCAAGTTTTAGCGCTCCCGCCTCTGCGAGGACAGATCTGCATGTCCCCCCCCCCATAGCAAGCAATCCAAACCAGTCCAGTGGAGCCTGAGCGGTGGGTGTTGCCTTCTGACACACTTCCGGTGATGTCAGGAGGTGTGGCATATGCAAATAAGTTATGCAAATAAGTTATGCTAATGAGCTCCTGCACCTCTTTTTCTACGAAATGAGACCCCTGCTCAGGTCCATTCTGCACCTGGCATTCGCTCCACATTTTATCAGCACTCGACCAGGTTCCCCCTTGCCTCGGAATATCTGTTTTCCTTGCATTGCCTCGGATCACTGGTATGCAGATTTTACTACCCTCAGAGGTCATTAACCGCCTGAGCCAAATAATTCATGGCAAGGTGATAAATACATAGGGGCAGGGGAGCTGACAGAGATCAACGAGGCCATGTCAAGTTGTCTGCTTATCATTCCCTTCAAATCGGAAGCGGAGGAAGGGAAAGGTGCCGCTCAAAACCACATTCAGATACCCCAGGGGCAATGCCATACTGAATGCGAAGTCATCCCTGAACGGCCATAATCTATGCAGAAGGTACCATAAAACCCGATTCACAAAGAAAGTGAAAGCAGCATGCACTGCAGAGGGAGATTAAACTTCCGATATAGCGGTGGAAAAACTGCAAGGAAACAGACGGGTGCAGAAACCAGCCTCAGCCAGGAAAGGAGTCGGCCACTCTTAACAATCAAGGGATTCGAATACATGATATGACAGCGACTTCCAGGTATGTTTTAAATTCCTTTTTTTAAATGCAGCCTCTGATATAGCCTCATCAAGGAGGAGAACAGAAGAAGAGGGGTGTGTGTCTTTCTTCCCCTCCTGTATTCTCACTCAGCTTTTCCGCATTCTCATTTCCCTCGCTTGTAAGTTCCTGTTCCTTTGGGGTTGTTTTTTCCCCTGGTCTACACATGTTTTGCTCCCTCTAGTGGTTGATTCCCTGTTACACCTCTTTTTGTTGTTATTATTCAGTCGCACAGTCGAGTCTGACTCTTTGCGACCCCATGGACTAGATCACGCCAGGCCTTCCGGTCTTCCGCCGTCCTCTGACGTTTGCTCAACTTCCTGTTCGTTGCATCTTTGACACTGTCTAACCATCTCATCCTTTGCTGTCCCTGTCTTCTTTGACCTTCAATCTTACACCTCTTTATGTCCATAATAAAAAACCCCCGCAATTTAAATCTGCAGGGAGAAATGCCGGACGTAAAACAATGTAATATCGAATCAACCACTAGAGGGGGCAAAACACATGAGGGAAAGTAACACCCCCCCCCAAGAAACAGGAATGAAAATGAAAATGTGGAAAACCCCACAAGGATAAGGCCACATCACATGTTTTTAGTCTCCTGGAAACAACTTGCAGGCAATTTAAAGGGAAGAAACTGTACAATGTTTAGGTTGCCAGACTGGCTGTAGACTGTGGTTAATCTACCCTGGTGCTAAAACCTAATACAGGAGAAGGAGAAGAAGAGGAGGAGAAGATTGGGTTTATACCCCGCCCTTTACTACCTGAAGGAGTCTCAGAGCGGTTTACAATCTCCTTTCCCTTCCCCTCCCCACAACAAACACCCTGTGAGGTAGGTGGGGCTGAGAGAGCTCTTTCGAGGACTACTTATGAGAAAGCTGCCTGTTTGGTGTAGTGGTTAGGACAGAGCACGGACTCTAATCTGGGAGAACCGGGTTTGATTCCCCGCTCCTCCATATGCAGCTGCTGGTGTGACCTTGGGCCAGGCACAAGTTCTCTCAGAGCTGTTCTCTCAAGGGCAGGGTATAAATCCAATCTCCTCCTCCTACCTGCCTCACAGGGTGTCTGTTGTGGGGAGGGGAAGGGAAAGGAGATTGTAAGATGCTCTGAGACTCCTTCGGGAAGTGAAAGGCAGGGTATAAATCCAACTCCTCCTCCTCCTCCTCCTTCCACACTCCTGACCACTACAGCAAACTGGCTCTTTTCCGGTACCGTGATTTTAGTATCAACGTATTGAATAAATATAAATACATAAATTTCACTCTCCTGCTTTTAAAAGGAGGGCAGTGAAATCAACCTGGCTCCACACAACATGGCAAGGTATCATGCCTCAGACCATGGTTTCTCTACCTTTCTGAACCTGCGGGCACCTTTGGAATTCTGACATAGGGTGGTGGGCTCGACTGCAAAATGGTCACCACAAAATGGCTGCCGCAGAAGGCACAGCCAACCACAAAATGGCTGCTGCAGTTCACCTTCAATCACGCAGTCAAGGTCCTTGTGTGATGGGTGGCAGCTGCCGCCAAAGCAAAGGTTTTAAAAATCTAGGCAGTCAATCAAATCTCCAATGGCCAATCAGAAGCCTTGCTGGGCAAAAGCCCCACCCGTTATTACCCGCTTCTAAAACACTAGGTAAAGGTTCCCTTGCTCGAAAGCCAGTCGAGTCCGACTCTAGGGTTGTGGTGCTCATCTCCGTTTCAAAGCAGAAGAGCCAGCGCTGTCTGAAGACATTTCCGTGGTCATGTGCCGGCATGACTAAACACCAAGGCACACAGAACGCTGTTACCTTCCCACCAAAGTGGTACCTATTTATCTACTTGCAATTTCTTGCTTTCGAACTGCTAGGTTGGCAGGAGCTGGAACTAGAGATGGGAGCTCACTCCATCATGTGGCACTCGGGTCTCGAACTGCTGAACTACTGACCTTCCACAGCCTGCAGTTCAGCGTCTTAACCACTTGAGCCACCGCAGCTCCTAAAACACTTGGAAGGTACCAGGAAAGGTGTTGGCAGGCTCCCTCTAAGCTGAGTTAGTGTGCGCTAGCTCAGTGTTTTAGCCTCCGGCTCACACGTTTCTTTCTCTGCTCAGGGAGGAGGGCTCCAGAGCAAACTAATTGATGCAGCACCCAAATGGCTCGCTCACAGCTTTAATGCCAGTAGCTCACAAAGCAGAATTTTTGCTCACGAGACTCCAGAGCTTAGAGGGAGCATACGTTGGCATGCCTGATGGTGTCCACAGACACCACGTTTGGGACTCCTGCCTCCAGGGGTCATTTCATAGGAAAAGAGGTGGCTTTACTGCCAGAGCTCCGCTCCTGTGCGCTCCTGCAGGAAATTGCCCCTGCCTGCCTCAGAGGATTGGTATATACCAGTGTGAAGGAGAATCGTGTGGACGAGCCTCTGCCAAGATTGCTTTTTCCACGTTAAAGCTTGGAAGGGATCGTTTGCAGGAGTGTGGCAATGTCTCCTTCTGGCACTTAGCTGCTGGATTATTGTGCAGATACCCGAGCCGGGTTTCCTCACCCCATTTATCTCCTGCGAGCACCGGGCAGCCGGCGTGGAGGGTGTCTCCGTCCCCCTCTCCGTTCCGATGCAGGTTCCACCAAAACAGAGCCGCGTTCTGGGGAAGAGCAGAGAGGAAGAACGTCATGGTTTATCCCAGGGCTCTTTTTGTAGAAAAGGCCCAGCAGGAACTCATTAGCATAATAGGCCACACCCAACACCAGAAACTCATTAGCATATTAGGCCACACCCCTGACAGCACAGCTCATTAGCACATTAGTACCCCACCCCCATGTTGCCACAAGTGTGGTCATCCAGCCACACCCACCTTTTGCTTCTTATTCTGTTTACCTTGTTTGTGGTCAAAACCCAGGGCCTTTTTTTGTAGCAGGAACTCCTTTGCATGTTAGGCCACACAGCCCTAATGTAGCCAATCCTAATGGATTTCTGCTGTTGGGTGTGGCCTGTTATGCTAATGAGTTCCTGCTGGGCGTGGCCAACTTGGGAGCCAGCCGGAACTCCGTTCCTGTGCGTTCCTGCCCCAAAATAGCCCTGGTTTATCCGCAAGAGAAATGGCCGAGGGTCCAGATTCTGCACAGCGATGCATCCCTGGACGTGCACAAAAGGCGTCTCTGGAAAACACAGGTAGAATTGCCTCTGCGGTGATAGGAGAGTTGCCTCAATTCAATTGAAATTTTCAATTTCCTGACGATCTATTAAGGAATAAAACTCAATCGCGGGAACTGAAGGAAGGGGTGTTCAAAAAGGATGGGCTTATGGATCAGGATGTGATGGCACGCTGTCTTACGGCAGTGCCAGGGGTCATTTTGTAGAAAAAGAGGTGCAGGAGCACATTAGCATAACTCATTAGCATGACTTATGTGCATATGCCACACCCCCTGGAATCACCGGGAGTGTACAAAAGTGATAATAATACATTCAAATGTGTAAGTTCAGATGCATAAAGATACACATTTGAATGTATTATTATCACTTTTGTACATTTCATATTTATAACTTTGTTTTTGTACCGGAAGTGTGTCAGAACGCAAGGCAACACCCACCGCTCAGGCTCCACTGAGTAGCATTTGCCACACCCCCTGACGTCACCGGAAGTGTGTCAAAAGGCAACACCCACCGCTCAGGCTCCACTGGACTGTTTTGGATTGCTAGCTACTGAGAGGGGGGGTGCAGATCTGTCCTCGCAGAGGAGGGAGAGCTTGTACCTGAATAAAACTTGGTTTTAAAGGTGCCACTGGACTGTTTTGGACCCGGGGGCCGGGAGGGGGGCTCTGCAGCTTACTTGGCTGCTTCTTGCTCTGACTGAGGGCTGCTGGGAGCAGGGGGCGGGGCTTGCTGCATGTGCCCGCCCCCTGGGCTCTTTACTGCCGGAGCTCCGCTCCTGTGC
>NW_015170458.1:19357-24555 GCF_001447785.1 Gekko japonicus
GCTCCTGCAGGAAATGACCCCTGTGTAACGGCACCATTATTCAAGTTTTTTAAAAGGGATCACTAGCTCCCTGTATTTAGAGAAGTTAACCAGCCTGGAATTAAGATTTCAATCCATGCCCTCAATGATCAGGACTGGATGTTTCTTTGGTATCCCTGCCCCTGCCTTTGTGATATGGGGGAAGTTGATGATATTGTACATTATATTCTGAGTTGCCCAGGGCATGAAGCCCCTAGGCTAAAGTACATCATCCCTATTATTCTGCAGTGTAATGGACTCTCCGATCTGGATCTGGTCAAATTTTTACTCTCGGACCTTGACCGCTATGTCTCTAGCAGAATGGCGTCATTTGCTTTATTTATTTATCTCGATTTCTATCCCATCTTGCCTGACAAGCAGGCTCAAGGCGGCGTACAAGAATAATTTACAATGAAACAGATACAATTCAACAATAAAATATAAAATGCAGATTAAATACAAGTGATACAGTGCAGATGGCGATCGCTGTAGTTGGCCCCGTATGACTATCCCAAAGAAAGTGCCAGTAATAGATGTTCAGTAGCTCGTTCAGGGGCGGCTCGTAATCTGGCGGAAGAGCTCTGTTTTGCAGGCCCTGCAGAACTGTAAGGGGTCCCGCAGGGCCCTGATGTCCTCCGGGAGTTCGTTCTACCAGTATGGAGCCACCACTGAGAAGGCCATAGATCTGGTAATAGCCAGTCTGGCATCCTTGGGGCCAGGGACAGTCAGGCGATGTTCCTTAGCAACAAGGAAAATCAGAATGAGTTTAGTATTTAACGCAAAGTAGAATGAGTTTTTTTCTATTGTCTACATTACCATTTTATGACCTGATGTCTTATGTTATGGCCTATGGAAGAGGGCAGGGACCTGCTCCTGTTGGCAGCAGAGGAGAGGACTCGCAAGAATGGGTTCAAATTATAGGTGGAAAGATACCAGCCTGGATATTAGAGAAAACTATTCGACAGTCAGAGTCGTGCAGCAGTGGAATCAGCTGCGTTCAGAGGTGGTGAGCTCCCCCTCCCTGGCAGTCTTCAAGCAGCGGCTGGACAAACAGTGGTCAGGGGTGCTCCAGGCTGATCCTGCATTGAGCAAGGGGGTTGGACTAGATGGCCTCTGTATGACCCCTTCCACTCTATGATTCTATGATAAGGAGAGGGCAGATTGTTTACTGGAAGGTTGTTTTTCGAAAGGGTTAGATGTGAAAAATCTTTGGAAATGCCCGTAAGATTTAAGTTTTTAAAAAAGAGTCGCTCATAGCTTTTTGGAGAAAGCAAACCTTCACCTTGACCACAGGAATGCTGAAATTCGCGTAGATGAAGGCCGTGGATCCTCCAGCTTCTACAGAACTCAGCTGAGGGGGGGAGGAAACAAAAAATCCAAGAAATTATTGAGATATATGTCAGAGCAATAGAGGTAGCAAGCAGTTACTATAGATCCGTTTGATCTGTTTGTCAGACCTAGCTGTCATGCTAGTAATCATGTAATTACAGCTAGGTGTTTCTAGCAGGTGTCTCTTTCAGGGCTTGTTAGAGCTAGTGATTACATCACCTTGTTAGAGACTGGCTGGGGTTTAGCATAATAGCTATCAGCTTAGTAAACTGGATGGGGATTTAGTTCTCATAGACTAAGGCACGACATGCTGTACAATAGCCTGTAAATATCTCTGTATATATTCACCTTTATAACTATATAAACTCTCTGTGCAACTTCATAACTGGTCAGTCTCCCGCTTCTTATGTACAACACCCAATAGAAATGTATATTGGAGATTGTTGTATGGACCACATCACGCCAACCCCTCTCACGATACGGAGTTGCATTGATTCCCTCGCAGATTGTTGTTAGGGGATGGCACGCCCCCCAAAATATTGAAAATTAAAATTCTACATCCCATAAAGCTAACCTCTGAAAACATATAGCATTTCACATTATGCAGATAGTTGTTCACATCTAATATCTTTTTTTTCCTGCTTCTGCTAGCCGA
Organism: Gekko japonicus; assembly: GCF_001447785.1. Taxonomy (NCBI): domain Eukaryota; kingdom Metazoa; phylum Chordata; class Lepidosauria; order Squamata; family Gekkonidae; genus Gekko; species Gekko japonicus. Next base: position 21,360 of record NW_015170458.1, read on the forward strand.
GTAGGTAGTGGAACCCTGCACCTTCACCTGTCAAATCCATGCTCAGACCCGGTGTGCAAGCGGAGGCTGGACGACCACCTTTCGGGTATGTTGTAGGGCTGTCTTTCGGCTCTGCTCCTGCAGAGAGCAGGGGGTTGGACTAGATGACCTGCAGGTTCCCTTCCAACTCTAACAGTCTATGATTCTATATCTTGGGTGGCAAATAACTAAATATGCATGAACACACATGAAGAGGCCTTCTACTGAATCAGATCCTTGGTTTATCAAGATCGGTATTGTCTACTCAGACTGGCAGGAGCTCTCCAGGGTCTCAGGCTGAGGTCTTTCACATTGACCTACTGCCTGGTCCTTTTAACTAGAGATGCCGGGGATTGAACCTGGGACCTACTGCGTGCCAAGCAGAGGCTCTGCCACTGAGCCACTGAGGTCTTTCCCATCCCCTCCTGCCTGGTCCTTTTAACTAGAGATGCCGGGGATTGAACCTGGGACCTACTGCGTGCCAAGCAGAGGCTCTGCCACTGAGCCACAGCCCCTCTCCATGGCTCTCCAGGGTCTCCGGCTGAGGTCTTTCACATTGACCTACTGCCTGGTCCCTTTAACTGGAGATGCAGGAGACTGAACCTGGGACCTTCTGCATGCCAAGCAGAGGCTCTGCCACTGAGCCGGGACTTCTTCCTTAATGAAGCTGCCTTAACCTGATTCAAAATCTTGGTCCATCAAGGTTAGTATTGTCCACTCAGACTGGCAGCGGCTCTCCAGGGCCTCTTTCACATCACCTACCGCCTGGTCCTTTTAGCTGGAGATGCTGGGGATTGAACCTGGGACCTTCTACATGCAAAGCCCAGGCTCTTCTGCTGAGCCACGGCCCCTCCCCTAACGGGAGATGCTTACTGACAGCATATGAAGCCGCCTTAAACTGAATCAGGCCATTGGTCCATCAGGGTCAGTACTGTCTACATAGACTGGTGTAGATGAGCCGGGACTTCTTCCTTAATGAAGCAGCCTTAAACTGAATCAAAATCTTGGTCCATCAAGATTAGTATTGTCCATTCAGACTGGCAGCGGCTCTCCAGGGCCGCTTTCACATCACCTACCGCCTGGTCCTTTTAGCTGGAGATGCTGGGGATTGAACCTGGGACCTTCTACATGCAAAGCCCAGGCTCTTCTGCTGAGCCACAGCCCCTCCCCTAACGGGAGATGCTACTGGCAACATATGAAGCCGCCTTAAACTGAATCAGGCCATTGGTCCATCAGGGTCAGTACTGTCTACATAGACTGGTGTAGGGGAGAGGTAAAAAATGGTAAAGGTCTCCCTTGCTCGAAAGCCAGTCAAATCCGACTCTAGGGTTGCGGTGCTCATCTCCGTTTCAAAGCTGAAGAGCCAGCGCTGTCCGAAGACGTTTCCGTGGTCATGTGGCCGGCATGACTAAACACCGAGGTGCACGGAACGCTGTTACCTTCCCACCGAAGTGGTACCTATTTATCTACTTGCAATTTCTTGCTTTCGAACTGCTAGGTTGGCAGGAGCTGGAACTAGAGACGGGAGCTCACTCCGTCATGCGGCACACTCCGGTCTCGAACTGCCGAACTACCGACCTTCCACAGCCTGCAGTTCAGCGTCTTAACGATTTGAGCCACCGCAGCTCAAGGTAGATGGACCTTAGTAGACCAAGGGTATGATTCAATTCTCTTCACCACTCCTCCACCCGCCCTCGCCAGCCCAAACCCAAATAAATCCCAGACAAGAGGAAATACTCACATAAACCATCAAGGTGGCTATTCGGTTTCCAGATTTCAGCCGGTAAAGGGGGCTTTTTCTCGACTGCATCGAGGAGAACAGAACTGCTTACTGACAGAACATTGGACAGTCTCATTATCCATAGCTAAGGCTGATCGCGACTAGGTGATGTGAAGCGTGGCAGGTAACATAATTAAACAAGAAGCTCACAAGAAAAGCCCCTTTCTCCTATTTATGGAGTCCATAGATGTGTCGACAATGTTAAACGTGTTGAAGACCATAATCAGGGCCGGCTTGAGGTGTTTCTGCGCCCTAGGCAAGGCTGCCTTATAGCGCAGATGCCAACCTCCTGGTGGGGCCTGGAGACCTGGGGACCTCTGGAACAAGTCACCCTTTTGCTGCGGCCACCCAAAGGGGGGGGAGGAGGGGGGAGGCACAGCTTGGCGCCCCATCCAGGGCCTGGCGCTCTAGGCGAATGCCTAGTTCGCCTAGTGGGTGAGCCGGCCCTGACCATAGTGCTAGAAAAATCGAAGGCTGCCACAGGAGAGGAAGATCCAAGGCTTATTCTTTTTTGGCGGGAAAGAGGTGCCAGAACTCTCAAGAGTGAAATGAAGTTTTCAGTCTGTATACTGAAGATTTGTGAACTTTTAAACGTTTTTAAAAGAATGTTGTCAGTTGTGGAACTCCATTCCGGTGTGTTCCCCCAGGAAGAAAAGCCCTGCGAAGAACCAACATGAGATGGATGGACTCCATCAAGGAGGCCACAGTTTGCAAGACCTGAGCAAGGTTGTTAACAAGAGGGTGTTTTGGAGAACGTTAATTCATAGGATTGCTAAGAAGAAGAAGAGGAGGAGGAGGAGAGTGGATTTATATCCTGCCCTTCACTCAGAGTCTCAGAGGGGCTTACATAAGAACATAAGAGAAGCCAATGTTGGATCAGGCCAAAGGCCCATCCAGTCCAACACTCTGTCAACACAGTGGCCAGAAATACCAGGGGCCATCAGGAGGTCCAGCAGTGGGGCCAGGACACCAGGAGCCCTCCCACTGTTGCCCCCCCCAAGCAGCAAGAATACAGAGCATCCCTTGCCCCAGACCAAGAGTTCCTATCAATACCTTGTGGCTCATAGCCACCGATGGACCTCTGCTCCATATGTTTATCCAGTTACCCCTTGAAGCCGTCCATGCTTGTAGCCGCCGCCACCTCCTGTGGCAGTGAATTCCATGTGTTAATCACTCTCTGGGTGAAGAAGGACTTCCTTTTATCTGTTCTAACCCGACCGCTCAGCTATTTCGTGGAGTGCCCATGAGTTCTTGTATTGTGAGAAAGGGAGAAAAGGACTTCTTTCTCTACCTGCTCTATCCCACGCATAATCTCGTAAACCTCGATCATGTCACTCCTCAGCCGTCGTTTCTCCAAGCTAAAGAGCCCCAAGTGCTTTAACCTTTCCTCGTAGGGAA
>NW_015170458.1:27992-28097 GCF_001447785.1 Gekko japonicus
CCAGGTGGGGCTTTTGCCCCAAAACAAGGGTTGCCATCCGCCCTGTTTGGTAGAATCCAAAAATGAGAGATCACGGGAGGAAGTAGAGTTCCAAAAACAACGTCC
>NW_015170458.1:28321-29768 GCF_001447785.1 Gekko japonicus
TGGGTTGCCAAGTCTTACCTGCTGCTGGAGCGGGGGGCTCCTGGCTTGTTCCTGGAGCGCGCACCGGAACCCCGGAACCCAGAAGTGACGCGACCACGCCGGGCACGCTGGGGGCGGGGCCACGACCATCCGAGGGAAAACTATAGTTTCCCCTCGGATGACCGAGGCCCTGCCCCCAGCGTGCCCGGCGTGGTCGCGTCACTTCCGGGTGACGTGCACGTCGCGTACTTTGGGGGTGGGGTTCCCCCAGGGGCCCGATCCACCGGCAGCGGGGAACGGGCCTCTGGGGCAGGGGTTTCCCTGCCCCCCGGGGGGACTTAGCAAGCCTATATCAACTCCTGAAGGAAACATTCCATGTTGACTCTCCAATAACAGAACCCAAGGTCTTCACAATGGATTAGCTGGATTCTCAAAGCCAGACATAAAGATTCGATTCGTTAGCGTGTGAGCGATAATAGAAGAAAACTTTCTACAGAAATTGCTGCAAAAAATGTTTTTGCAGCTTATCTTTATTGACTCTTCGTTATTTTTGTCACGTATGTTGTTTTTGGGATTCCATCCCCCAGTTTCAGACAGGGGATTGCCCAGTTTTGTATGCTCCTCCTTGGAACTCCCCTCCCTCCAGCAGCAACGTCACACGACGTGCCTACATCATCGGGAAGGGACATGGGGACATCGGGGGCAACGCTTCTGGATCCTGGAACGTCCCCTCCACCACCACCCTGCCAGCATCTGTAACAGACCGAGCAACCCTACCAGCGAGGTTTCTGATTGGTCCTTGGCAGGGGTCATTTCGTTGAAAAAGAGCTGCAGGAGCTCATCAGCATAAGCTCCCGCCCCAAATGACCCCTGGTCCTTGGAGATTCAGTTGACCGTGCAGATTTTTCAAAAATGTTGCCACCACAGCACAAGGATCTTCGCTGCGTGACTGAAAGTAAGCTGTGGCGGCCATTTTGTGGCTGGCCCTGCCTCCTGTGGCAGCCATTTTGCAGCAGCCATATTGTGGCTGCACCCACCACTGTGTTTCAGAATTCCAAAGGTGCCCGCAGACTCTAAAAGGATGAGGACCCCCCACAGGAGGGCAATCATTCACCTCCCAGCTTTTCTTGCCCATGCAACAGAAGAAGAAGAGGAAGAGAAGGAGGAGGAGGAGGAGGAGGAGATTGGATTTATACCCTGCCCTTCACTACCCGAAGGTGTCTCAGAGTGGCTTACAATTTCCTTTCCCTTCCCCTCCCTACAACAGACACCCTATGAGGCAGGTGGGGCTGAGAGAGCTCTCTCTCGAGAACTGCCCTTGAGAGAACAGCTCTGAAAAAACTTGTGACTGACCCAAGGTCACACCAAAACCCAGCAAATACGGTGCTATAGAGAATTACAAAGTATCTCAAGTAATGTTTATATTTTTATTCGTTTTTGTATATTTTTTATATTTTTTATTTTTTCT
>NW_015170458.1:30412-34169 GCF_001447785.1 Gekko japonicus
TTCGTTTTTGTATATTTTTTATATTTTTTATTTTTTCTTATAAAAGATTCGCCATATTAATTATCACCTAAACATTATCGCATAGAAAGAATCATATATCCAAAATTTTTTGCATCATCCTTTTCTATAACAAAATATATTGCACAACCCCTTTATTAAAACAGAGGTCCAACTATCCTCCTGTTTCAGTGTCTTAAGAACATAAGAGACGGCAATGTTGGATCAGGCCAAAGGCCCATCCAGCCCAACACTCTGTAACACACAGTGGCCAGAAATACTAGATGCCATCAGGAGGTCCAGCAGGGGGGCCAGGACATTAGAAGCCCTCCCACTGTTGACCCCCCCCCAAGCACCAAGAAGACAGAGCATCACTTGCCCCAGAGCCCCTATCTATACCTTGTGGCTAATAGCCACTGATAGGACCTCTGCTCCAGATGCTTATCTAATTCCCTCTTGAAGCCGTCCATGCTTGTAGCCGCTGCCACCTCCTGTGGCAGTGAATGCCACGTGTTAATCACTCTCTGGGTGAAGAAGGACTTCCTTTTATCCGTTCTAACCCGACCGCTCAGCAATTCCATGGAGTGACCACGAGTTCTTGCATTGTGGGGAGAGAAGTACCGTACCTCTTTCTCTTTCTGAGTGTCTTCCTCAGGGAGTTCAACAGATCTTTCCAAGCACAAGGTTGCCAAATACCAAGATATTTATCCAAATTTCACGAATGAACTCTGCAAATGTCTCTCTGAGTGAGCTCAAGGCTTCCTCCAAAGTGAAAAGCACACCAGCAGCTGCATGTGGAGGAGTGGGGAATCAAACCCGGTTCTCCCAGGTTAGAGTCCACACTCCTAGCCACCACACCAAACGTTTAAGCAAAACACGGCAATAAGTAATTGATATGTCAATTTTAGGGCAGATAATCAGTTGCCTTGCAATTCCTTCACTGTTCGACGCTGTGTTCACATGACATCCGGCATTTAAAGCCAGTGGTTTTTGTATCTCTCCGGTTTTTGTATCTCCCCCCCCCCCTTAAAAGCAAGAGAGCTGAACTCAGGAGTTGTTCGAAAACTGGGAATGGAATTCCAGGGTTTAATGGGGTGTCTCGAACACAGATCGCGACGCTGAGGGATGAGATCATCTGAAAACGTCTGCCAGCACTGCTATTAAACCAGACCACGGAAGATGTGTCATCTTTTGTGTGGGGATTGCACGTTCCTTAGCTAAAGGCTTCATGAAGTAATTTTTCCCAACCCAGAGAGCCTTTCACAGGGGAGTAATAATTGTAGCCTCGGACTATAAATTATCCTGTCTAGTAGCCTACCGAAAAACAGGCGGCTATTGTTACCAGGAGAAGGCCACAGGGCCGGAAACAACGCTTTCGTCTTGAGAATGCAGCTATGAATTCAGCACAGGGCAGGAAGGCTGTGTTAATCAAACGGTACCCTCATCGGGGGTAGACTGGGATGTTAAACTGGGCAAGGAGTCAGACAAAGCCAAGCTCCATGGCATGCAGAAGGTCCCAGGTTCAACCCCCGGCATCTCCAGTTAAAAGGACCAGGCAGGAGGTGATGTGGAAGACCTCCGCCTGAGACCCTGGAGAGACAGAGAGAGGGGCTGTGGCTCAGTGGCAGAGCCTCTGCTTGGCATGCGGAAGGTCCCCGGTTCGATCCCCGGCATCTCCAGTTAGAAGGACCAGGCAGTAGGTGATGGGAAAGACTTCTGCCTGAGACCCTGGAGAGACAGAGACAGGGGCTGTGGCTCAGTGGCAGAGCACCTGCTTGGCATGCGGAAGGTCCCCGGTTCGATCCCCAGCATCTCCAGTTAGAAGGACCAGGCAGGAGGTGATGTGGAAGACCTCCGCCTGAGAGCTGCTGCCAGTTTGAGTAGGCAATACTGACGCTGATGGATCAAAGGTGTGGCACAATTCAAACAAGACTAGGCCATTTCTGTCTTTCTGTATTCTTGTATCAAGGCAGGCAGCCATGTTGGTGTGAAGCAATAGAACAAAGTTTGAGTCCAGTGGCACCTTTCGTGTGCACGCACACTTCATTAGGAGGTCCCTATCTGACAAGGGGAATTTTGATTCTCGAGAGCCAGTTCGGCGTCGTGGTTTTGTTGTTGTTGTTCAGTCGCACAGTCGAGTCCGACTCTTTGCGACCCAATGGACCAGATCACGCCAGGCCTTCCTGTCTACGGCCGTCCTCTGAAGTTGGCTCAATGGTTAAGTACGCGGACTCTAATCTGGGAGAACCGGGTTTGATTCCCCACTCCTCCACGTGCACCTGCTGGATGACCCTGGGGTAGTCATAGTTCTGTCAGTGCTGTTCTTGAAAAAGAGCCGTTTCTGTCAGAGCTCTCTCAGCCCCACCTACCTCCCAGGGTGTCTCTTGTGGGGAGGGGAAGGGAGAGGAGTTTGTAAGCCGCTCTGAGACTCCTTCAGGTAGTGAAGGGCAGGGTATAAATCCAATCTCTTCTCTCTCTTCTTCTTCAGTCTCTAGAAGAACCTTGGGTCAGTCACAAGTTCTCTCAGAGGTGTTCTCTCAAGGGCAGTTCTCTCAGAGCTCTCTCAGCCCCGCCTACCTCACAGGGTGTGGGTTATGGGGAGGGGAAGGGAAAGGAGATTGTAAACCGCTCTGAGACTCTCCTTTGGGTAGTGACGGACGGGGTATAAATCCAATCACCTCCTCCTCCTCCTCCTCTTCTTCTCCCCCCCCCAAAAGAAATCTTGCTGGTCTCTAACACGCCACTGGACTCAAAATTTAGGTCTTCTACTTCAAACCAATATGGCTACCCTCCCAGAAATATCCTCAAGTCTAGAAACATGTTTCAGTGATCTGGACGCTGTAGCATTTAAACTGGTGCTCAGGACAAGAGTCCTGGCGACCCAGAAGCCCTGTGAGGAAAGGCTGAGGGACTTGGGAATGGTCAGTCTGGAGAAGAGGAGGTTGAGGGGGGACGGGATGGCCCTCTTGAAGTATTTGAAGGGTCGTCACTTAGAGTAGGGCAGGGAGCTGTTCCTGTAGGCAGCAGAGGAGAGGACTGGCAAGAATGGGTTTAAATTAAGGGCGGGAACGTACCGGAGGGATCTGAGGGATCTTAGGGAAAACTTTTTTAAAATTTGTTTATTTTTTATTATTTTCCATACACATATTATTCTTTTTTCCCATAAATACATATATTTTTAGAATCTGATATCCTTTTCTAACCAGTTGTACAATCCTATCCATTTTTCAACAAACTCTTCGTCATTTCCCCCCTGTAATAGCAGATTAAGTTTATCAATTTCCACTACTTCCAACATTTTATCTAATACTTCGTCTAATCTGGGTGTATTATCTAATTTCCAATATTTAGCCCATAGTATTCTCGCAGATGTGATTATATAAGATATTACATATTTTTCATTAAACGTAAGCGTTTCCGGCATTATATTTAGTAGATATACTTCAGGCATCAATTCGAGTTTTACCTTTAGGACTTCCTCTATTATTTTCTGTATAGATTTCCAATACTTCTGACTTTTTACACACCTCCACCACCTGTGGTAAAATGTTCCCACATTTGACTTGCACTTCCAACATATATTGGAACAATTTGGGTAGCATTTTGCTATCCTTTCTAGTGGCCAATACCATCTATGGAACATTTTACAGACATTTTCTCTGTAATTTGCAGCTCTCATATATTTTGTGGATTTCCAAATCTTTAGCCAATTTTCTTGTGAGATAGTATGTCCTATGTCTCTCATCCACACCACCATATT
>NW_015170459.1:0-4025 GCF_001447785.1 Gekko japonicus
ATGATGATGATGATGATGATGATAATGGAGATGTCCCGAGTAGGTCCACAAAGGCTGTGGTTGCACAGGTTTTTTATCCTTTATTTTATTTTATTTTAATTTTATTATTTCTGTTTATATCCCGCCTTGCCAGACATCCTGGCTCCAGACTGCCAACAGGGTTAAAGTAACTTAAACGATACAGAGATGAAACAGTTAAAAATGCAAGACCAGTTAAAACAGCAAAAGGGACAGATAAAAATCGACAGATGATGGCGATCGTCTAATTCACACCCAATGATAGGAGTAGCATCCAGCGAGGTCTCAGGCCAGAAGATGTTCTAAGTTTCAAGCCAGAAGATGTTCCAGGGCGGCTCCTAATCGAAGGCCTGGTGGAAGAGCTCCGTTTTAAAGGCCCTGCGGAACTGTAAGAGGTCCCGCAGGGCCCTGATGTCCTCCGGGAGCTCATTCCACCAGTATGGGGCCGCCACTTAGAAAGCCCTGGCTCTGGTGATATTCAGCCTGGCTTCTTTCCGTCCAGGGAGGGTCAAGCAGTGTTGCCACCCTGACCTCAGTGCTCTCTGGGGCCCATGTGGGGAAAGGCAAGTAGGCAGGCCTGCCCAGTCCCTGGTGTGTTGGTTTTTTTACTTCCAAGATTTTATTTGTTTGTTTGTTTGTTGTATTTATAACCCGCCCTCCCCAGGGCGGCTCACCTTGCCTGACAAGATTCATATACAGTCAAAACATTTAAAACTTTAAACATTTTACACTATTAAAACATTTAAATGTATACACTTTACATATAGATTGTTTTTAATTTAATTAAATTAGTTGGGAACTAAAACTTGCTCAGTATCCTTTGCTTAGCCAATCAAGTCTTGTCCCGTAGTATTTTCACCCTCCATATCTCCCCCTCATGATAGTTTTCATAATACTTTTTATAGTTCCTATCCCAAGGTACAAATACAAAACAAGATTCAAGAGTTCTGTACTTTAAAAAAAAAATCCAAACCCTTCCACAGATGATATAAGCATTACAAAAAAGACGAGAGTGGTTTTAGTGCAGGGGGCTGGACTAGATGACCTGCAAGGTCCCTCCCAACTCTAACATTCTGTAGTTGCCAGTTCTGATTGGAAAATATACAACTACTGAAAAGTGAACATAAGTAGTTGGGCATTATAAGAGACGTCAAAGGGCTCTGAAATTCTTACAGTTGCAGTGCATGGCGGGAATCCCCGTATTGTGGGGGGGGGGGAGCAAATCCAATCAGACCTGCTGCATTCTTGAATGTCGTAGCCTTCTGACTGATCTTCTGTACTGGCTGGCTGAACTCCAGCTCTTAACCATTATTGGGTAATGCTCTTTGTATGTCATAATTCTAAAGTGGCGTTCAGAGATGTGAGGAAAGAGAGCCAAGCCGCGTGGAGAGGAAAAACAAGCTAACCATCCCTTTCATTCTGTTTCGGTGTCATTCCAGAGGTATGTTGACGGAGGGATTTCCGACAACTTGCCACAGTATGAGCTGAAGAACACCATTACCGTGTCCCCCTTCTCAGGAGAGAGTGATATCTGTCCACGGGACAGCTCCACGAATATCCATGAGCTGAGAGTCACCAACACCAGCATTCAGTTCAATTTACGCAACCTCTACCGCCTCTCAAAAGCCTTGTTTCCACCAGAACCTCAGGTGAGAGCCCAACTGTTTTTGAGAGCACCGGGGTTTGTGTGGGCGCGCCTGTGTGCATGTCACATACATACCTCCATAGTGGGTGGTACTTTATTATTTCTTCTCATCAGTCGATGAACTTCAGAAGGGCTTATAATATTTTAAAAAGTGACTACTTCCTCTTAGTTGTTGTTTTTTTTTAAACCCAGCCATCAGTCTGCTGTTAAAAGCCATGAGAAATGTGCGTGCTGGTCACACTAGCTTTCTTGCACGGGGCATAGTGGGAGACAGGTGAGGCGGTGATAAGCACACAGCCTAGATGCCTGCACAAACTAAGGTTATGTCTGGTACAGTAAACCAGTTTCTGTTCGTGGAAGTCATTGCATTTTTTAAAGTGCTGTTAGACTCCTGTTTACAGCAGACCGATGCAGCCACACTGCTGGAATTCCACCGAGGGTTTGTCGCACTAACCACTATTTAAATAAAGCACCATTTATTTTGGCATCCGAATCGTAGTCCTAGTATGGGATTCTTAACCATTCTAAGAAAGCACTGTGATGGAGTCGAGGGATGATGTCCATAGTTTCCCGTCCCAGTTCGGTGTAGTGGTTGAGTGTGCGGACTCTGATCTGGGAGAACCAGGTTTGATTCCCCACCCCTCTACTTGCACCTGGTGGATGACCTTGGGCAAGCTGTAGTTCTGATAAGAGCTGTCCTTGAAAAAGAGAAGTTTCTGTCAAGAGCTCTCTCAGCCCCACCTACCTCACAGGGTGTCTGTTGTGGGGAGGGGAAGGGAAAGGAGTTTGTCAGCTGCTCTGAGACACCCTTGGGTAGTGAAGGGCCATGAGGTATCAATCCTATCTTCTCCTCCTCCTCCTCCTCCTCCTCCTCCTTCTCCTCCTTCTCCTTCTCCTTCTCCTGCTTCCTGATGACAGCGGGGGTGAGCTTGAACGCATGTGATCGGCCTCTTTCCCCCAAAGCTCCATAACCCGAGAAATGGGTTTTGTGATTTCCAGTGATCAGGGTGAAGGGTAGCTGCGTGTAACAACATGACTCATTCTGTGACTAATTTTATAACCTTGAGCCTCTTATCCCTCCCCCTTCCTGCTTATCGCCACATATTGCTCCAATGTCTCCTTGCAAAAATTCTGCTACAACCTCACATTTTGCATCTGGGATTAATTAAAAGTATAATACATTTATGTGCACTCGCAAAATCTATTGTGGTCTGTCCTGGCTCCCCCCATATTGCTCCAATGTCTCCTTGCAAAAATTCTGCTACAACCTCACATTTTGCATCTGGGATTAATTAAAAGTATAATACATTTATGCGCACTCGCAAAATCTATTGTGATCTGTCCTGGCTCCCCCCACCGGAGCCCCCAAATACACCTTTCTAGCTTCCATAAGTTTCTGGCACCCACGTGACAGGAAGCCATGTGGCATTTCTGCACATTTCCTTCCAGAAGCAAGCACAAAGTCACTTAGAGGCACAGGGTTTAGAAGTCATGCTGTCTTCATGCAATCTGGATGTTCGGTTTCATTCTTCAAAGGGTGCCGAGGACATAGCATGGTTGATTTGCTCCTTCCACCAGACAGACAGCCTTTCTGCACCTGGTGGGAGATGCTTATTGTTACATTTTAAGCTACATTTTTATTCTACCCTTTCTCCAAGGATCTTGGAGTACATGGATTGCCCCAACTTTCCCCCCCTTGGAGTCCAAAATGGTTGTACTTAAACCGTATCCCTGTATGCTGTACCTGAGGGAAGGTGTTCTAGAGCCTACTGCCCAGAATGAAGTCACTCCACCAATGTTCCCTCTAAGCTGTGGAGTCTTGTGAGCAAAAATTCAACTTTGTGAGTGACTGGCATTAAAGTTGTGAGCGAGCGATATGGCTACTGCATAAATCAGTTTGGTGTCGTGGTTAAGTGCGCGGACTCTGATCTGGGAGAACCGGGTTTGATTCCCCCACTCCTCCACTTGCACTTGGTGGATGACCTTGGGCAAGCTGTAGTTCTGATAACAGCTGTTCTTGAAAAAAAGAGCAGTTTCTGTCAGAGCTCTCTCAGCCCCACCCACCTCACAGGGTATCTGTTGTGGAGAGGGGAAGGGAAAGGAGATTGTAAGGTGCTCTGAGACACCTTTGGGTAGTGAAGGGCGGGATATAAATCCAATCTCTTCTCTTCTTCTTCTCTGGAGCCATCCTTCCTGACTGAAGACAAAAATGTGTGAGCTGGAGGCTAAAAAACTGTGAGCTAGCTCACACTAACTCAGCTTAGAGAAGAAGAAGAAGAGAAGAAAAGATTGGGTTTACACCCCGTCCTTCACTACCTGAAGGAGTCTCAGAGCGGCTTACAAACTCCTTTCCCTTCCCCTC